>NC_134693.1:126610287-126626414 GCF_050947455.1 Rhinoderma darwinii | reverse complement strand
GATAAAAGACAATCTAATGTGTATGGGGGACCTCTACTGTCACGACTGTCATTGGGGAAAGAAGAATCCTTAAGTTGGATTTCCACATACCTGTCCTTTGTTCCCTCCGGAGATAAGCGCTGCCACAGATGTCTGGCAGTAGTTTATCCCCCTCTTCGCATTGGCTGACCCGAGCGTGCATGTCTATGGGGGAGTTGGAGTTGGCTAATGGAAGTGTTTCAGTGGGAGTAACAATTGACCGAAATAGAAAGCAAAGGGGGATAGGGGGCTGTAAAATCAGGGTAGAATCTATCTCGATGTTTGTATGCAGGTGGGTTACTGGGTGACTAGACGACTCAGTGCCCTAAATGCTGACTATTTCTGTAACTTCCTGTATCCAAGAAGTAGGAAGATCAGCTCTGAAGCACAAACTGCTGCTCTAAAAATTTAAATACTGTGTAGACTAATAGAAAAGGAACATTCATGAGCATGTGTAAGTTTTATTGTTTGGACAGATATGGGACACTACTTAGATCTTTGCCTTTTTTTATGTACAGAAAAGAAAAGGGCTAACAATAGTAAACAAGGATGTCAATACATATGACCCCTCTGCCTGGTATGTGCCCTTTATTTTGACCCTCATGGCTTTGTTCCTAGCTGCTCTTCTGGCATGGGCATGTCATCTCATATGGAAATATGGCAACATAAAGAACCTGTGCCAAAAGGCAAGAAACAAAGTTTACAAAAAGAGGTAAGAGGATTATTCATGTGCGTTCTGCGTGAATCAGTAACTGGAGTAACAAGCAACTTTTCTATGTTTAACCCTGACAGAGTCAAGACTTACAGAGAAGGTAAGTGGCTGTCCCTCTATGATTCAGTTTTATGTATTGAACATCTTCTAGTCTATTTTAAGATTTCTTTTCTCTCTCTTTCTTACAATAATTAGGAACGAAAAAAGAGAAGGTGGAAGTTATAACAGTAAGTTGTCATATTTTATACCTTTGTGGTTTTATTATTCGGCATATATATATATTTGGCACAGTCACACATGTAAAGGTAACACAGCTATTTCATCACACATTACAAACTGTTGACATAGAGGCACGTATGTTCTTAGGCAGTGCGTGAGCTCTTCCAAGCTCCTATAGACTTGTGAGTGTATATCTTTTTTTGTTTTTACGATTGGAGGATTGGCTTGAATAGCATTAGTAATACAGGAGGTGAAATACTTTAAGGCTGGGTTCATACACCCTATTTACGGACGTAATTCGGGCGTTTTAGCCCCGAATTACGTCCGAAAATATGGCTCCAAAGCGGCAGCAAACATCTGCCCATTCATTTGAATGGGCTTTACGATGTACTGTGCCGACGCTGTCAAAAGATGGCGCGTAAAAAAGACGCCCGCGTCAAAGAAGTACCTGTCACTTCTTGAGATGTAATTGGAGCCGTTTTCCATTGACTCCATGGAAAAACAGCTCCAATTACGTCCGTAATGGACGCAGCGAAAAGCGCCTGCACATGCTATTACGGCTGAAATTCCGGAGCTGTTTTCTCCTGAAAACAGCTCCGTAATTTCAGGCGTAACGGAGGCTGCCGTGTGAACATACCCTAAAGGTGACATTGTTATAGGTGGCTTTAATTACTTGGTATGGTTGTTGTTGTCATCTACTCATTTAAGGCCCTTTTACTCAGGCCAATTATCGGGCAAACAAGTGTTCATATGAATGCTCGTTTCTGATCAATGCCCTGTGTAAACAGGGCAACGATCAGCCGATGAACGAGCAAATGCTCGTTCATCAGCTAATTTTATTGTTAATTTTGCAAGAACCATTATAGTTGTTGGCAGCACATCTCCCGGTGTAAACAGGGAGACGTGCTGCCGACATAATAGAAATGTATGGGGACGAGCGATCATAGTAATGATCGCTTGACCCAATACATTACTGATCATAGCTCCTTGTGATAGGAGCAATTGTGCGCCGATCAACAAGTTGTCTTGCTGATAAGCGCTCGTTAACACGGCCCATGTTGAGCCGTGTTAGAGGACCCTTAAGGGGGTTTTACGCTGGGCAAATATCGGGCAAACGATCGTTCAAAGAACGCTCGTTGCCGATAATTAGCCTGTGTAAACAGGGCAGCGATCAGCAGATGAACAAGCAAACGCTCGTTGATCTGCTGGTCGTATCGTTTTGAAAAAGTAAAGTATTATCGTTGTCGGCAGCACATCTCCCTGTGTAAACATGGAGACACGCTGCCGACATGATAATAACGACCGCCCGTCCCCATCCATAGCTCCTTGTGATAGGAGCAAACGAGCGCAGATCAACGGTGTCTCCCGGTGTAATAGGGCCTTTACTCTTATAAGAAGGCAACAATAGATAACAGAGTTTGTATTACATAAGACCAAGATGAAGACCAGTCCTGCTTAACATTTACCTGGTCTGCAACCACTGTTTTAACCCTTCATGGACATCTTTCGTATGTCACTATCTCATTGGCAGTGGCACTTTAAATATTGTTCTTACTCAACAGATTAACATTTCTCTGCAGACTGCGCTATTACTAGTGGGGGACCAAATTGGTACATGGGGGCTTTGACACTTCCTATCCTCAGAACCTTATATTCTCATATTGTGTACTCATCATTGTATTTATTAACTTGTGTCTTCTTTCTTTTTCTTGTTACTTTTAGGAAACAACTACCTTTGAAACAGTCTTTGATGGGGAGGCTGTGGATCCAGGTGAATTGTGCTCTTACTGTTACATGTAATTTGATATATAGCATCATGGTAGTTAAAAGGGGTTTCCAACTTGTAAACATTTCTTATAAACAGCTGCAAATATTATAAAACAAAGAAAGAATCCGTACAAAACTCTCCTTTCCCCCGGTGATTTATCACCGATGGCGGGTCTTCCGGTCTTTGTTTACAACTGGCCAGCATGTGACCGCTGCAACCAATCAAAAGCTTTAGCTGTTAAATGTTGTATTCCTGGCACCAGTCAGCAATGGGAGCCATGATGCCAGGACTATAGCACGCGACCACTGAGGCCTCACATGTCCATGAGTTGTATCTGGTGCTGAGCTGCAATACCACACACAACCTGTAGACAGGTGTGGTGCAGTTTTTGGAAGATAGGAGCCATATTTTCTGATTCTGGACAACCCCTTTAATTTAATGAAAGATTGTCAATTTTTTTAATATTTTGACATACAACATGGATACATCAGACTATAACACCGCTGGTGGTCGATAAGTCTTTTTGAGGACATGCATTGTAGTGGTATTGAAAGTTCAGAAGATAACATCAGCGGTGAGTCCTTGGGCTTGGACTTCCAACATCTGTAGTGCTTGATGGATCCCTAAAACTGCTCTGAGATTTCTGTTCCTGGGGCTCACTACTTCGTAGAAAAGGCCAGCTCAAGGACCACTGATGTTTTCCTGACATTTCACTGTCAACTAAGGGTAAATTCCCATCTTTGGTTCAGCGTAGGAGTGGAGATAAGTCCCTAGTAGTGTCCTTTAAAAAGTTCCTTTTCATCGTTGCCTTAGTTCTATGACAATCTATTCTCTGTTGTCAGTGACAGGGAACACGTATGAATATAACAGCAAGTCAGGGGCTAGAAGATGGAAGTCCATGCAAACCAACGAGGAGAACATAAAACTTTCCGATATCTCCACTGTATCTGAAACCCTAACTCCTAATCCTCCCATTGCTCCTGCTATCAAGAATACATGAGGGAGAACATGTCCTGAATAGTAAACTTCAGTGTGAAGATTATGTGTTGTACTTAACGACTAATGAAAAATGATTCCACTCTGTTATGTGATTTTCTGCAATGTTCTTTATATAATTTCATTGTACAAAGTAATTGTGAAATTAAATAAACAGAAAAGTAATAAGACGGACTTGTCGTATGAAAGAAAAGATTGTAACTTGGCAGCTGTTTTGTTATCTAAAATAATATTCATAGGATTGAAATCTACCCATTCACTTCAATCGGTACATTGTGAATATAGTATAGCCCTTATCTACAGGGGCATCACCAAGGGGTGGAGGGTGGGGTGTGAGTCCATATCCTTGGGTGCCACGGGTGGTGCCAACAAGCCACTCTGCCTTGGCCAGGGTATTTAGAAACAGGGCTAGGGCATTGGCCAGGGTATTTAGAGACAGGACTAGGGCAATGAACTGGATCTTTAAAGGAAAGCCTAGCTACGGCTCTGCTCATGCTCATTGGTACGGCATCCTGACACTTATCCTAGGAAAGCCAAAGTCTAATAAATATGAAATAAACCTTCAACATTCATTATCTCCTATTCACTCCACTCCTGTCCACATTACTGCCTGGGAAACCAGAAATAATTGCGCCACTCTCATGATAGATGGTACCCAAGTTCAATTTCTAAGAATACAAATGCTTCTTTTCAGATAGATCGCAACTAATTGGGCCAACAATGACTCTTGGTAGTTTTACAGTTTTCTGACATGATCATAATCACGTTGAACTCTGCATCTTGGCTTTCTATTGACCACTACGGTCGTGCCGTCAGTCAAGAAGATTGTGTTAGACCTCTAAAGTGATGTGGTTCAACTACATTTTGATCTTGGCCACGGACCCTACTGGTGATTCCATTCATTGAGAAATGTAACTGGATCTACTGAACTAGCAATCAGGTCCAACCACATCTTGCTATTGCCCAGTGACAACATTAATCTTATCTTGTCGAGAAGAATGATTTTGATCTCTTGTAGTAGCAGTTTGGCCCGACACATCTTGTCTTTGGTCTTTTTGTGGACAGATTGCATGCCTAGTCATACAAAGAACTATACCGCGGTGTAGATCAATCACAATGCCTTGGACTAGGTGAACTTGCACCCATCTTGTGTTGACCATCTATATTGTTCTATGAATGACCTAAAGTATTAAATGAAACTTGTCATGTTGAACATGCAGTGCAATCTGCGGGCAGCATGATATATAGTTACATAGTTTGTACGGTTGAAAAAAGACACATGTCCATCAAGTTCAACCAAGGGATGGGAAAGGGGAAGTAAAAAATTTCTACACATAGCAGTTAATATTATTTTGTTCTAGGAAATTATCTAAGCCTTTTTTAAAGCCATCTCCTGTGCCTGCTGTGACGGCTCCTGCGGTGACTATTCCATAGATTCACAGTTCTCACAGTAAAGAAGGCTTGTCGCCTCTGCAGGTTGAACCTTTTTTTCTCCAGACGGAGGGAGTGCCCCCTTCTTTTTTGAGGGGGTTTTACATGGAACAGGATTTCACCATATTTTTTGTATGTGCCATTCATATATTTATATAAATTAATCATGTCCCCCCTTAGTCGTCTCTTTTCAAGGCTAAATAGGTTTAGTTCTTTTAATCTTTCCTCATAACTTAGATTCTCCATGCCCCTTATTAGCTTCGTTGCTCTTCTTTGTATTTTTTCCAACTCCAGGGCATCCTTTCTATGAACTGGAGCCCAGAACTGGACTGCATATTCTAGATGAGGCCTCACTAATGCTTTGTAAAGTGGTAATATTACATCCCTGTCCCGCGAGTCCATGCCTCTTTTGATACACGACAATATTTTGCTGGCCTTTGAAGCAGCTGATTGACACTGCATGCTGTTATTGAGTTTATGATTTACAAGTACACCCAGATCCTTCTCATCAAGTGACTCCCCCAGTGTAGCTCCCCCTAGGACATATGATGCATGCAGGTTTTTCGTACCCAGATGCATAACTTTACATTTATCTACATTAAACTTCATCTGCCAAGTGGACGCCCAAACACTTAGTTTGTTTAAATCTGCCTGCAATTCACAAACATCTTCCATAGTCTGAACTATATTGCATAGCTTGGTGTCATCTGCAAAAATAGAAATAGTGCTATTAATCCCATCCTCTATATCATTAATAAATAAGCAGGGGAGCTGTTTCATATATAATTGTGTGCCTAAAGATTCAGTATAACTTGTAATATATTAATTTAAACCTCTGCTCATTCTGAGCTTAGGAGTCCAGTGGGCGGTCTTAATCACTGATTGACAGCTCTCTCTGTATTGACACTTATACAGGCAAGGCTGCCAATCACTGAGTAGCACCGCCCACATGACTCCTAAGCCCAGAATGAGCAGAGGTTTAAATGAATAAATTACAAGTTATACTGAATTTCTTCAGAAACTATTATTTATAAACCTGCTGAGCTCCCCCTGCTCTATAACAAGCTGACCACAGATTGCACTGCATGTTCAAGATGATAGGTTCCCTTTAAGGCTTTAAGGGTTTGCAACTAAGACTTGTACAAGGCAGTGCTGGCAGGGCATGTGCCCTAGGTGTGAATTTGAGGGCCACGTCACTGGCACCAGAAGCAAGATTTAAAGGGTAACTTTAAGTTTTGATCTGTGGGGATCCGAACACTGAGACCCCCACCGATTGCTAAAACGATGTGGCAGAAGAGCTTGGATGAGTGCTGTGCCAGTTTGTTTGTGATCCATAGACTTTCTATTGAGCCCGTACACCGTTCGCTCGGCTTTCCGAGGAAAGCTGATCAGAAACTAAGCGGCACAGCGCTTATCCGAATTCTTCTGCAGCTTTGTTTTAGTGATCGTGGGGGTCTCAGTGCTCTGATTTCCAATGATCAAAACTTCTGACATATCACTATGAGATGTCAAAAGTTGTTTAAAAGTTTAGTTATGCCAGGACAGGCTGATTATTATGCCACTACAAATTCATGCATACTTGTCAGCATACAGGGATTTGTATGTATAACATCTTGGGGCAGCGCCAACAAACTGAATCCTTGCCCAGGGCGAAAGTCTAGCATTGTCCCTGACCTCTACAGCCACATAATCCAAGTGAACCCAATCTATAAATTTGTAGAATATTTCATATATTTATTTTGGCATTACAATCAGCATGGGATTGCAGAGCGTTTACTATCACTCCATCAGATTTTTACTTCTTTAAGGGCATGACCACACATGGCGGAATTCCTCCGCAACTGTCCGCATCAATGCCGCACAGAATCTGCGTTGCAGATTCTGCAGCGGATCTGCACAAAATGTGCAGAAAATTGATGCGGACTGGCCGCTGCGGACTGCAGGAAAAGTGCTTCTCTTCTCCCTATTCAGTGCAGGATAGAGAGAAGGGACAGCACTTTCCCTAGTGAAAGTCAAAGAAATTCATACTTACCGCCCGTTGTCTTGGTGACGCGTCCCTCTTTCGGCATCCGGCCCGACCTCCCTGGATGACGCTCCAGTCCATGTGACCGCTGCAGCCTGTGCTTGGCCTGTGATTGGCTGCAGCCGTCACTTACACTGAAACGTCATCCTGGGAGGCCGGACTGGAGACAGACGCAGGGAGTTCTCGGTAAGTATGAACTTATATGTTTTTTTACAGATACATGTATATTGTGATCGGTAGTCACTGTCCCGGGTGCAGAAACAGTTACTGCCGATCGCGTAACTCTTTCAGCACCCTGGACAGTGACTATTTACAGACGTCTCCTAGCAACGCTCCCGTCATTACGGGAGCCCCATTGACTTCCTCAGTCTGGCTGTAGACCTAGAAATACATAGGTCCAGCCAGAATGAAGAAATGTCATGGTAGTAAAAACAATACGCTCCGCAGCACACATAAGATCTGCGGACTTCATTGCGGAATTTTGACTCTCCATTGAAGTCAATGGAGAAATTCCGCCATGAGTCCGCAACCAGTCCGCCACTGCTCCGCAACAGACAGAGCATGCTGCGGACACCAAATTCCGCTCCGCAGCCTATGCTCCGCAGCGGAATTGTACGCATCGTGTAAACGAACACTGCTAAATTAAAGTGAAAGTCAATGGAGAAACGGCTCCGCTGCGGATTAACGCTGCGGAGTGTCCGCAGCGGAATTTAAGTGAAATTCCGCTATGTGTGAACCCGCCCTAATATTGTAGTGTTTTTTTCACTTTAGGAAATACTTTACACTTCCGGGCTGCCTTTTCATTTTTTTTTTGTGTCATAAGATATATTTGTGTTTGAGATAAGATCCCTCCACTCTCCTTACACCAGGGACATGGATGTACTGAAGTAAATAATTCACAAACTCTAGAAGAAGCCAATAATCTATCCACCTTCTTCACAATACTTTTTCTTTGATAAATAACCGCTAACCATCTTTGGAATTTAATGTAGGGGAAATGTCAGTTTTTTTTTCAGAAACAGCGCCACTCTTATTTATAGGCTATGTCTGGTATTGCAGCTCAGCTCCATTCACTTGAATGGGACTAAGCTGCAATACCAGACACAACCCATAGAAAAGAGTGGCACTATTCTGGACAATAATCAGACAAGACTCTCATCAGAACAAAGGATCGGCATGTTAAAATCCAACATGCCCGATTCTTGCTTCCTTCTACAACTGCTGCCAAGAATAGTCAGGAGGCCCCATAAACATTAGGTTATCGTCTGATCCTGACAAAATTGTCTGCCCCTACAGTGCTACTGATTATTGGGGGGTTGGATATATTCAGTCAGTCAGCCCAGATGGACCCCACTAGAAGTCAATGGCACCTGGCGATCACTACAGAATCCAACCAAGAACAACATCTGCATGGAGTTTGTATGTTCTCCCCGTATTTGTGTGGGTGTCCTCTGGGTTCTCCGGATTCCTCCGACAACCCAAGTACATACAGATAGTTTAATTTGCTTCCTTTAGGGGATTGAAGAAATTAGACTGTAAGTCCCATTGTGGACAGGGACTGATGTGAGTAATTATAATTTCTGTACAGCGCTGCAAAATACGTTGGTGCTATATAAGCAACAGGAACAATTATACATTTCACACTATATCTTTCACACTCATATTTTACATCAACAACATTATCCGCAGGGGCCATTATATTGGAGAAGCAATGAATATTTCCGACATTGCTGGAGTCCTCCAAGCTTCATTAATTTTAAACTATTGAAGTCTTCTTCTTCAAATGGCTTTATAATACAAAGTAATCGTTTGTTTCCAAATGCTTCTGTCGTGCGCTGTAAAACACTCCAGACGGCCTGTATAGACATAAAATACAAGTGTCGCTATTACACCGAGCAGTCGTAGAGATCTCATCTCCAGAGTACAGTCCATAAAAATGATGCAAATTGATGACCATTTCTGTACAGTTCTTATGACTCTTCTAAGCAGCTCCAAGAAGCTTTTATTAAAGGGTAATTGTACAAAATTAGAAGAACATGGCTGCTATTTTCCAAAACAGCGCCACACCTGTCCATAGGTTGCGTATGGTATTGCACCTCGGCTCAATCCACTTTAATGGAGCGGATCTGCAGTAGCAGACAGAGCCCATGGACAGGTGAGGAGCTGTTTTTGGAAAAAAGCAGCAATGTTTTTATAATCCTGTACAATCCCTTTAATAATTTTAAGACATTTTCTTGATATGCAGCCAGTTTGCTATAGATACTCAGTGTAATAAAGAGTAATTGCCTATAACTTTTCACAAGTTATAGTGTCATGTCAGAAGTTTTGCTGAGACCCCACTGATCACTGAAACAAAGGGGCAGAAGCACTCAGTCGAGCAGTGTGACCTTTGAGTTCTGATGGGATCACTTCGACTCTCCTCGGATAGGTGAGGTTAGCTGAAGACGGGCTCATAGAAGTCTATCAGGCCCTATTTAGTTAACTCAGACTCTCCAAGAAAATCTGAAGTGATCCAAACACAGCTGAAGGGGCACAGTTCTCGGCTGTGCGCTTCTGCCCCTTTGTTTCAGCGATCGGTGGGGGTTTCAAGAACTGGACTCCACTGATCAAAACTTCTGAGGTGTCCCTATGAAATATCAAAGGTTTTATGAAACGGCAATTACTTAAAGGGTAACTTTCCATTATCACAGTATTCATTTATTTCTGGTTTTGCATTTTTATAGAATAGGACTAAAGTTCATGTTCAAAAAAACTCTAATTCTATTATTGGGGGCTTGTAAGGGTATGTTCACACGGCAGCGTCCGTTACGGCTGAAATTACGGGGCTGTTTTCAGGAGAAAACAGCTCCGTAATTTCAGCCGTCACGGCATGTTGAGGCGCTTTTTCGCTGCGTCAATTACGGATGTAAATGGAGCTGTTTTTCCATGGAGTCAATGGAAAACGGCTCCATTTAACGTCTGAAGAAGTGACAGGCACTTCTTTGATGCGGGCGTCTATTTACGCCCCGCCTTTTGACAGCGGGGCGTAAAAAAATGACCGTCGGAACAGAACATCGTAGGACCCATTCAAATGAATGGGCAGATGTTTGCCGACGCTATCGAGCCGCATTTTCGGACGTTAATCGAGGCGGAAAACGCGCGAATTACGTCCGTAAATAAGCCGTGTGAACATACCCTAAAAGTGCAGCCTATAAAAAGAGCATGTTATTCACACATATGTATGTATAACTATTGCTGGAGGTTCCCAGCACTAGAGGTAGGTGAGATAAAGGAATGATCGCAGGATCGGTGATAAATAATGATTATGGGAAAACCCATTTAAGCCATGCCCCTTTCCGCCAAGCCATGCCCACTTGTCAGACGAGTCGCAAACATCTGTTCTTCGTGGTGCATTTCATTGATGAATTTGTCTAAAATGATTTGTGCCAAAAAAAAAGTGCAACTTAGGTCAGAATTCTGGCACAACACCAATAGTAAATATGCCCCTATGTGGCCACTATACTGCAGCTCGATTTTTATGTATTATGTGTGTGCTGTTTGTCACTATGCTGGCACTATTTGGCACTTTGTGGGCAAAGTAAGGCCCTATTTTTAAATTGTTGCTATCTGGGTATAGTTCGGCAATATGTGGGCATGATATGGCGTTATGCGAGTATTGCACTGACAATTGGCGTCCCTTTTTCCTCTATAAGAAACAGAGGAGGCATGTTACCCTTAGGTATAGATATTTATGTTATAAATAAAATGTGATTATCTTCAGAAAATAATGCTGCACCCATGGCTATAGTCTATGGGGCCTCTTGAAATAGCTCTTTAATATATTCTTGATCACTTGATTCATTGTCTTTGTCTCTTCTCAGCAGCGCTAATTCTGGTATAAATGGAGCACCATTTAACTTTTGCTCGAAACATCATGAGTTATTTCTAAGGCCACATAAGTCAAGTCATAGTAATTACTTTGCAAATCATCTGCTCGCCTTTTATTATGCCATTAAATAATACAATGAATGTAATCGTTTCCTGGGAACATTTTTCTGTGACATCAAATTTACAAATACAATGCTCCGTATGAATCTGAAGGCCCCATAATTCTGGAAAAAATTAGATTCCTCGTAATTCATCTGCTCACAGCACAAAGCTGAATGTCTCTCTACATCCTAATTTATGAGAACGCTGTTTTGTTAAAGGGGACATTCTTTTTTTGTACACAGTTTGCGCTAACCTAGCCGCCAAAAAATTGCAAACAGCAAATGGAAAAATAATCATCAAATTATGTGGATTATGATGAATCAGCCAATAAGAATACATTAACTTTTTGTGACCTCTATCACTCCAAACCTCAACTCCCCTTTTATCATAGAGGTGTTTGCCAGTTGAAAACTATTGTCCAAGTGAAAGGTGATGATTAGGAACACAGTTTCCTCATCTTTACAAACAGAACGTCAAGGGATTTGTTACGTAAAGCTGATTGGCTGGATTTAATGCAGCAGATATTTTGTTCTGAAGATTGTGCTGGGACTTCCAGCTGTCAGAGGGGAGAGAGAGCTGCTTCATTTACAGTCTGGATACAGAACTACGCACCTGGAGACTGCAGAGGCTACACACTGTGGAAAGATAGTAAAATAAAAATGAAACCTGACATAGATTGATGTTACCTCATGAACTTTTAGTAGGAAACTGTTATATATGGCCTTAGTAGCTAGGGTGAAGTCTATACATCAAACATGGATTCAACCATGTGTCCTTCCTTACCTTTCCTCTTATCTTAACATATCCTGTGTGCCGTGAGATGACCATCTTTAAAAAAAAACTTAACATGATTTTTTGATACTCTTTTACGAGATGTCTATGCTATATGTGTCTGTGTGTGGCCACCCAGTGGTTGTGGTGTATATTGCTGCCTGTCAAGAGTTTTGATAGCAAGTCACGATGTTGTATTGAATTTGTTTCATGATAAATTGGAGTCCTTAATCAAATTCAAGCAAAGGTAAGGGTGGACACATTTAACCTAAGTGTCCATAGATATACACCGAGATCTTGGCTTGGGAATTGAATTGGTAAAATATGTATATTACAACATTTTCGTTTATTTTGTGGTCAGCCGACTGATAATTGCTGATGGTACAAGTTCTAAAGGGTTTTTAGCTTTGCAATATAGATGTACGGAGTGTGTGTGCAGATTTCTGGGATTACCACTCTTGTCCTACATAAACAGTGCATGCTTCTGCTAAGATCATGCTTGGGGTCTTTTCTAATTAAAATCCAAACCTAAATCTCTGTCTCTCCCAAATATGCAGACACCATTATAAGGCAGACTTGTCAGATGACGCAAATCAGATTAAGCATAATATCACATAATAGTATGAATACAGAAATTATATTGTGCCGAGGGCCCATGGTGTCAACCTTAAAGTGGATTTGCATGGTTATTGATGCATATTTCAGATGAAGAACAAGATTTTCACTCAGCGTCAGCTTTATAGAAGACCCATAAGATCCATTTTGCTTCAGAGGAGAATATTTTTGCAGTTTTGTAGTATCAGGCATAGCACTGTTTATATCTGCAGTCCAGCAATCGTGTCTTGATTTCAACTGAACAAGGGTCAATTATTGCAGGGCCGGAGATTGCAAGTTAGGGCTTGTTTTTCCAAAGAATTGGTTAAAAAAAGTTGTCTCCAACCTTTGGCTCTCCAGCTGTTCCAAAAATACAACTCCCAGAATGCTCTTCCACACACAGACTGGGAGTTATAGTTTTATGACAGCTAGAGAGCCGCAGGTTGGAGACCACTGGGTTCAAGGGACACTGGATCAAACCTATTGTAGTTAGTTATCTTTGAAAGAGTTTGTTCCTTAGATTGGAGAAGGGCTTGGGATGCAACTTAATACCCGCATATCCACTTCCAGTGCCAAAGAGGAGAAAGTTGTGTTAAAATTCTTTTCTTAGACACAGTGGCTCCAAACTTAGCCAATGCTGAGTTGTCTGATTTGATCAAACCTCTTTGATATGACTGGTCCTATTACAATGTGTGGATCTCTGTGGGAGCCCTCTGTTTGGACCCCTAATGATCAGCGTTTAGCACCTGGGGAATGGTTTATTTCCTTTGCAGCAAGACTGCAGGATAAGTAAAGCTCTACACTGTGACGTCCATATAATGCACGGGCAGGGTGAGTCCTTCAGAGTGAGATCTGCTCCTAATTTGTATGAATTATATGTTTTAGGGAGTTTCCAAAGGTTAGGAACATGACGACCACCAGCTGGAACCAGTACCTTATACTGGTACTGCTGGTAGCCCATGTAACCATACTAGAGAGGAATGGGGGTTGTAGTGTGATTGCAACCTACAAACATTTTAAGAAACAAAGCTGGTCGCCTGGCAGACTAAAACTGGCCGTACACATTTGATAGAGATCCCATCAATTTCAGGCCGGATCGTCCAACACTTTCATGTGTTCCGACTGCCCAATGATGGCAGACGTTGGAAGAAGGAAGAATTGGGCATGTTGAGTTTCAGAAATGCCTAGCAATGGCTTATTCTATTTTTCTAATTGAAAAAAACAAAACTAGAAGCTACTGGGATGCAATCCAATGCAAAAACTTTAACAGGGCACCCACGCCTGCCATGTGCCATTTATAAGACTGGTCTCTTCTTATGTATCAGAGGGGCCTTTGAGCCCACTCAGGCACCAGGGCCGGGTCCAAATGCTACCTCTGAACCCCCTATAGCTATACCCCTGGAAGTGGGGGGAGACAACTGTTGGCCAAAAACGATGTCATGTGTATGATCAGCTTGTAAGGGGTTATAAATCATAAGTAGAAAAATAATAAAATCCTACCTCGTGTTGTGGTATGGGAGGTGATAACTGGGGGAATCATACAAGTGAATGATTGTCTGGATGCAATACTGATAAAATATGCTAGGGCTCTATTCACATTTGTGCTGTGGTTTTGGTTCATAATAGCTGTGTGCCGTTATCCATTGTACAATGGATCTGAACGGCGCCTGATTGCCCTCAATGACTTTTAATCGGGTCTGGTGTGGTTCGGTTATTTTGACAGCAAATAAAGTGCTGCAAAAAGCGCCATTCTTGCCGTCAAAAGAGACAGAAACCTGATGGAACCCGGATGGAATTCCGAAACGCAAATGTAAACATAGCCTTCCTTTTTGGAAGAGTCTGCTTTACTTAGTGGAAGGAGAGAGACCTGTATACACGGCTGCCTTATATATGGGGGGCTCTATTTGCACATAGTACATGTTGTATTGGAACACATAGCTGTTGAGACCTAACAGGGTTAAATACTGGTAAATGAACTCCTGCCACAAAAAAAAAAAAAATCTCAAAATATGGACAAGAAGGTCTCGAAAACCATAAGATTATAAGGACGTTTTAATGGAGTCAGTCAATGAACATTGTTGTATTAAATACAATGAAGAAAAAGCAAATTATGGACGCATCTTCGTCAATCGTCATCCATCTCCGGCTCGTTTAAGACGGAAAACTCAACCGCTACAGCAAAGTTTGCCACAAACGCCATGAACTCCTTGAAGTCGACCGTACCTTTGCCTTTGCCTTCCAAGTTGTTGAGGATTTCTTTGAAGTTGTTGTTACCTTCTAAACACTGCAAGGAATGAGGAGTCAAATGTGATAAAACAAAAAGTCATAATAAAGAGGAATTATAATATCAGTTGTATATTATACAGTGTCAGGCTGGGGTTCCTTGTGCCCACCAGAGGAAATGACTCTTAGTGCCCACCCTCCATCCATACAGAATCTTTAGGGCTCGCCCACACGTAACGGAATTGCTGCAGAAAATTTCGGAAAAAACGCAGCAATTCCGCTACGTGTGGACAAGCCCTTATTCTTATCTTGGCACACACAGGACACGTCATCAAAAAGGTCTCATAGGTTAATTGTGAATAATCCTATAAGAAATAGACCCTAGTGGCAAGTGATTGACTACAACGTCACTGCTGAACCTTTGGGGGCAATTATTGTGTCAGAACCTGGGTCCACCTGGAGGATCCCCTGACAACCCCTGTTGTGATAAAGTGTTAATATATATAGTCCCTTTCAAAGTATTCAACTCCATAAAAAGATTAGTTTGGATTAGAAATTCCACAGATTGTTCCAGCTAGTATATTCAATTGCAAACGAGTATGCTCTGAAAGTAAATTTAGTCATTTTTAAAATTGTAATTCTATTAGGAAAAAAAAAACTGTTCCAAAACTTACTTAAAAGCAAACTATATTGGAATAAAACACAGACTAAAAAAATCTGTTTAAAAGTCTTTGGTAATCCAGACAAGTTCTTAAACTTTTTGAGGGGGCTGAATACTTTTGCAGGGCATTGTATATAGCTGTATAATTTTATATACCTATATGCACTACTATAACTACCAATAATATATACCATGTATAATAATATCACTATAGTTATATCTATTGTGTTTTGGTGTGATTACTTTTATATATATAAGTTTATTGTTTTCAGTAAATTCTTTAGATATTTTATTTATTTTGTTTTGTGTTTTTTTAATTTATTTATTATTTTTTACAGCATATAATCACATTCAGACCGTAAACATTTCTGAATACAATTTATTATAAAATTTGAATTGTTTACAAATGATCCAGATGAGATTAATATTGGTTGCATTATTATTGTTTGGCAACCTTAATAGAATAATCATCAGGAATTTTCAGGATTATAGAATTTGTCAATAATTGATTAAATTCACGTGTTTCCCAGCTACTGGTCATTTATTTTATAAAAAAAATAAATTAGGTTTATTCTGGAGCAGATTAATACAACAGCCTCTGTATGTCTGTAATAAATAATACAAGGGAGCAAAAGATTAATAATACTATAGATAAATGATTGCGCTATTAACTAGATAGATGTGAGCATTTTTTATCTAAATACTGGACACTAGACAATTTCTGGAATGTGAAACAGATCAA
>NC_134693.1:126435287-126605287 GCF_050947455.1 Rhinoderma darwinii | reverse complement strand
CCTTAATTAATCCCCCGGGCCGTCCCATTGTGTCCAGCACGGACTCTATTTTTTGTCATGTTGCCATATTTCTTGACAAAATTCTAAGACCCTATGCTATAGGTGCCAGCTCTTACATTAGGGACACGTCCGATTTTTTGAATAAATTACAGGAAGTCTCTATACCAAGTGATAAAAACATTATCCTTGCCTCGTTTGATGTTACAAGTTTGTACACAGTTATTGACCATGCTAGAGGCCTAAAGGCTGTAGAAGAGTTTTTACAACTATCTGATTTCTCCCCTGAGTGTCGTTTATTTCTCATACAGTTGCTTAACATTATATTGCGATGTAACTATTTCCTGTTTGGTGATGATTTCTTTTTACAACTGTGTGGTACTGCTATGGGGTCGAACATTGCCCCTACATACGCTAATATTTATATGCGTACTTTAGAGGAGGTGTTCGTCTATGTGTCCCACCACTTTGACCATGTTGTGAAGTGGTGGCGATACATCGATGACATTTTCTTGATCTGGACCGGAGACCTCACCATGTTGACAGAGTTCCATGATTTTCTAAACACAATTGATGAGGGTGTTAAGTTCACGCTGGTACATTCCGAATCTGAAATACAATTTTTAGATGTACTGGTTAGGACTAGCGGTAATCAGTTTAGCACTGAGCTCTTTGTAAAACCTACCGACTGCAATAACTTGCTTCTTTTCTCTAGTAGTCATCCACGCAGGATGGTGGAAAGCCTACCTGTCAGTCAACTTATGCGTGTTAAGAGAGTGGTTAGCGATACAGACAGTTCCGACAAAACACTGGACCTGATAATGGATCGCTTTAAGAGACGTGGGTACCCGACGAGACTCCTTGATAAACACAGGGCTAGAGTAGATAAAATGGACAGGGTGACATTATTAGAATCCAAGGGTGTACCAACTGACCAAGGACGCATTCCCTTTGTCTCGACTTACACAGAAAGGAGCAATGATATTGCTGATGTCATTAAACGACATTGGTCCATGTTAGGTAATTGCCTTCCTCATGTGAAGGAATTTACCAAACCCCCACTTTTTTCATATCGGAGACCTCCGAGTCTAAAGAATAGGCTCGTGAAAGCGGACATTGGTCCCATTAGCACCAAGAAACAGACGTTTCTGGCTACACCCAAGTTAGGATGTTATCCGTGTTTATGTTGTGTGAACTGTCCCCTTATATCTAAGGGACCAGTTTTCGTACATCCTGGTACGGGTAAACAATTCCACATTAGACATTATTTGACATGTAACAGCGATTTTGTTATTTATGTACTTCAGTGTCCATGTAAACTTTTATATGTAGGTGAGACCACCTTGGACCTGAAGACCAGACTCAACCAGCACAGGTATACCATTAGGAAGAGGAGGTTGGATCTTCCGGTATCCAAACATTTCACTGATTTAGGGCATACTGAACAGCAATTACGTTTCTCCATTTTAGATCGTATCCCGTTACCCAGAAGGGGTGGGGATAGGACAAAACTTCTTAAACTTAGAGAACTGCAATGGATAGGAAGATTGAATACCTTAAAACCTATGGGTCTAAATGTAGATTTTGCGCTGGGTGGGCTTATGTAGATCTTGTTCCCATTGGGTCTCAGCAATGGTACACTCTGACGTTCCGTTCTGTATATTTGACCTGTGAATTGAATTTCTATTCTTGAATATATACTAATTTTACTTTTTCTATTCTAGATGAAGATGCATCTTACGGGATATCACTTCTGTGGATCGATTGGATCATTTGCATTGATTTTATGTATGGCTGATAATCCTGGTTTTATGCTGTATGGCACTGTCTTCCCATGCATTTTATGTTTAATATTGATTTGTGGTGACGTTAGGCAGATAAGTGTTCTATGTTGCTATGACCCATTACTGGTATGAGGCTCTCCAGTTACGCCAATTACACATGTCTTACGACGCTAGTGGGGAGGCTTGGGACTGCACTCTGTCGTGTGTACGTTATGTTTACATGAGAGGGTGCTTTTCCTGCTTGTGAGTGACATGGATCTGCTTGCTGCGGATCTGTGACCTCCTGCCGCCCCGGATGCAATGTTTAAACGTGTTGTACTCTCTTTACTGGTATAGAGCCCGGTATTATTGTGGTCTGTGACACGATCTTGCCTGTCATCGCTGTCTAATTCCGTATAAATCACATTTAATTAGAGATGGGCGGAATGCCTAATTTTCTTGATTTATCCAGGATCCAACATGGCGTCGGTGCACTCAGACATGCAGTGCGCATGCGCCAATTATGACACACTCGTGGGTGACCTTTACCCTCAGCCATACGTTCACGCATGCGCAGTTGCGCCTCGTGGACGCCGCCATTGCGGTTTTATGATCTAACATCCCCAGGTGATATCCTTTTTAGATTTTTTATTATTTTGATTGCACGATTGTTTACACATGTGCCCACATTATAATATACACATAATGGATGTATTTTGTTGTCTGTGTATTCTGTAACACGCCTATATTATTATATTTTATACACATGTTTACTGACATATTACTAATGGAGATATTTTGCACATTTTGTGTATACATTTTTGTTTATATTTATATTTGTACTTGATTGTCGTCATTAATTTGTTAATCAGTGTGCTGATTTATACCACGGTTGTTTCACTTGTCATTTGCTTGAGAAAGGCTCTAGTGGATAGAGCTGAAACGTCGCACTTGGGGCCAATAAAGTACCCTTTTTTTCACTTCATCTATGGTGTGCTGCCTATTTTTGTATATCTGTGGATATTGAGAGCTTGGTCGGCTCCCTGGGATTTGCACCCATCTTTTCTCATTCATCGGTGCTGCTGGACTTTCCTTTTTTTATCTATCTATCTATCTATCTATCTATCTATCTATCTATCTATCTATCTATCTATCTATCTATCTATCTATCTATCTATCTATCTATCTATCTATCTATCTATCTATCTATCTATCTATCTATCTATCTATCTATCTATCTACCTATCTATCTACCTATCTACCTATCTATCTATCTATCTATCTATCTATCTATCTATCTATCTATCTATCTATCTATCTATCTATCTATCTATCTATCTATCTATCTATCTATCTATCTATCTATCTATCTATCTATCTCATATCTATCTATCTATCTCATATCTATCTATCTATCTCATATCTATCTATCTCATATCTATCTATCTCATATCTATCTATCTATCTATCTATCTATCTATCTATCTATCTATCTATCTATCTATCTATCTATCTATCTATCTATCTATCTATCTATCTATCTATCTATCTATCTATCTATCTATCTCATATCTATCTATCTATCTCATATCTATCTATCTATCTCATATCTATCTATCTATCTATCTATCTATCTATCTATCTATCTATCTATCTATCTATCTATCTATCTATCTATCTATCTACCTATCTATCTATCTATCTATCTATCTATCTATCTATCTATCTATCTATCTATCTATCTATCTATCTATCTATCTATCTATCTATCTACCTACCTATCTATCTATCTATCTATCTATCTATCTATCTATCTCATATCTATCTATCTATCTATCTATCTATCTATCTATCTCATATCTATCTATCTATCTATCTATCTCATATCTATCTATCTATCTATCTATCTATCTATCTATCTATCTATCTATCTATCTATCTATCTATCTATCTATCTATCTATCTATCTATCTATCTATCTATCTATCTATCTCATATCTATCTATCTATCTATCTATCTCATATCTATCTATCTATCTCATATCTATCTATCTATCTCATATCTATCTATCTATCTCATATCTATCTATCTATCTCATATCTATCTCATATCTATCTATCTATCTATCTATCTATCTATCTATCTATCTATCTATCTATCTATCTATCTATCTATCTATCTATCTATCTATCTATCTATCTATCTATCTATCTATCTATCTATCTATCTATCTACCTATCTATCTATCTATCTATCTATCTATCTATCTATCTATCTATCTATCTATCTATCTATCTATCTATCTATCTATCTATCTATCTATCTATCTATCTATCTCATATCTATCTATCTATCTATCTATCTATCTATCTATCTATCTATCTATCTATCTATCTCATATCTATCTATCTATCTATCTATCTATCTATCTATCTATCTATCTATCTATCTATCTATCTATCTATCTATCTATCTATCTATCTATCTATCTATCTATCTATCTATCTATCTATCTATCTCATATCTATCTCATATCTATCTATCTCATATCTATCTATCTATCTATCTATCTATCTATCTATCTATCTATCTATCTATCTATCTATCTATCTATCTATCTATCTATCTATCTATCTATCTATCTATCTATCTATCTATCTATCTATCTATCTATCTACCTATCTATCTATCTCATATCTCAAATCTATCTGTCTGTCTGTCTGTCTGTCTGTCTATCATCTTTTCCATCTTCTACCCTATTGATGAATACATCTGTATGTATTGTGATTGATCACTTTACCTTTTGTATTTCACAACATTATGAATATACATGTCCTGTAGTTCCGTTGTGACATCTGTAATAAATTCTATGAATTCCATGAAGTCAACCTCTCCATCTCCATCCAGATCTATCATCATCATTGCATCATCCTGAAAGAGAAAAATACTACAACTAATTAGAAGAGTGTCACGCCATAATGAACATGTCAGGATCTCATGATCACTATTCACAGCAGTATCAATAAATCAAACGTTTCATGTCTGCTTGATATCAGCTATGAGGATATAATATAAGCTTCTGCCTGTCACGACCTGGGACTTTATATGACTGTAGTTCATCTGACCACCATTCAGGTCAATGTCACTATGTAGACATATTGAAATCAGAAGTAAAATGTAACGTCATGAATCGAAATAATAATTCTGCCTTGGAAACATTCTATACACAGAATTATCTCTTGAAAACTGGATTGATGATATTGGCCCTACAACTTTTCTGACCCTGTTATAGGAACATATTCAATAGATTTAAGGCCTTATTCACACGAATTTGTTATACGTCCGTGCTACGCGCGTGATTTTCACGCGTGTCGCACGGACCTATGTTAGTGAATGGGGCCGTTCAGACGGTCAGTGATTTTCACGCAGCGTATGGGCGCTGCGTAAAACTCACGACATGTCCTATACTTGCCCGTGTTTTGCGCAGCACGCACCCATTGAAATCAATGGGTGCGTGCAAATCGGGCTCGGCACACGAAGCACTTCCATGTGCCGCGCGTGAGTCGCGCAACAGCAGTAAAAAGAATGAATGAAAACAGAAAAGCACCTCGTGCTTCTCTGTTTGTAAACATGAAAACAGAGTGTCATAATGAAGGCGGCTGTGCGAAAATCACGCAGCCGTGCACCATATGCTGATGCCACACAGACCTTTTGCGCGCGCAAGACACAGCATTTTTTTCGCGCGTAAAACGTACACGTCCGTGTGAATAAGACAGATTTTGCGACTGGTATTAGGCCACTGGGGAGGGGACCTTGTCCTGGTCGGTCCCAGTCTCTTTATTTTTGGGTGCCGAGAAGATATGGAGGACTCCCCTCTACATGGGAACTGCATTCATTATAAGCATTTAATGGGGAATTGCGAAGGGTGAGGAGGAGGAAACAAACGCCACGGCCCTTTTGTCCTTTATGCCGAAATCCAAAACCATAATGAGAGGCCAAGTTTGATCTTTGCTTTAGGACCTCGTCTCTTCTATGGCATTTCTATTAGGCCATATTCACACGGACATGTCCGTTTTGCGCGTGCAAAAAATGCTCCATTTTGCGCAAGCAAAACGTCCATGTGGCATCAGCATATGGTGAGCGGCTGCGTGATTTTCACGCAGCCGCCATCATTATAACAGTCTGTTTCTATGTTTACAAACAGAAAAGCATGTGGTGCTTTTCTGTTTTCATTCATAGTTTTTACTACTGTTGCGCGAATCACGTGCGGCACCCGGAAGTGCTTCCGTGTGCCGAGCGCGATTCGCACGCACCCATTAACTTCAATGGGTGAGTGCAGCGCGAAACACGGGCAAGTATAGGACATGTCGTGAGTTTCACGCAGCGCCCATACGATGCGTGAAATTCACTGACAGTCTGAACGGCCCCATTCATTAACATAGGTCAGTGCCACGCGCGTAGCAGGGACGTATTATACGTTCGTGTGAATAAGGCCTTAAGGATCATTGCAGATTTCTCATTAACCAAGATTGCAGAATGTCTCATGATACCAGTTCTTATGTGCCCGACCTTATTGAGAAGTGTCCATCTACTCATGATGCTCCGCTATAGGAGACATTATTGCTAGGATTCATGGAAATGGAGACATTTTACATGTGCATGGATGGGTAGGTGGTCTGGCAGATGTGAGGCTCTTGGCCATTAATCCAGATCTATAAGAGCTCAGAGGATTTCATAGCGTTACATCTGTCACACTTTTTAAAGGTGGAAATGCCAACAATAAGAAAAGAAGTGGAATAGGAAATAAATAAAGTATCTGGCCTTGCTTCTCTTAGGATTTAATCTCCATAGTGTGTTCTCTTACAGTAAATTAATATTAGTGGCTATGAAAAGACCAAATTGTAGATTTACGATGCACTGGGGCCAGTATATACAGAAACTTCTTGGTAAGTGGATATAGCAGTAGTGTTAAGAGGCTTGTTAGTACATTTTAGATACTTTGCCCATTAATCAGATGTATATATCTTGTTGATGTCCAGCACATTAGAGAACATTAGCTGCTATTCTTATACAAGAAGATTTGGCAAAAAATTCAGTCTTATAGCAGTCTGAACATGTTCCAAGCCCATGCACTAAACACATTAACGGGGTTGCACAAAATTAGAAAAACATGGCTGCTTTTTTCGAAAACAGTGCCACAGCTATCCACAGGTTGTGTGTGGTATTACGGCTCAACTCAAAATAAAGGCTATGTACACCTTTGAAATTGTGCTTTTTTTTATACACGAGATATATATATATATGTATATATATTGTGTATAAAAAAAAAATATATTTATAAATGTCTAGCAGTGTGTTTGGTGCGACTTTCCAAATACTTTTTATAAAAAATTTGTTTTACTTTTTAAGATACAGCTGCTTTGTTTGCTGTATACAGAGCAGCTGTATCTTGTGCTGACACCTGAATCTGTCGGGTCAGCGGCACTGACGGGTTCAGTTTCAGCAGGTCCTGCGTGTCACAGACACGCAGGATCCACCTGTAAACTATCACATCTAAGTTATGATCTTAGATCTAATAGAAATAAGGTGGATCCTGTGTGTCAGAGACATGCAGGACCCACCGACACTAAACAAGTCAGGTCCGCGGGTCTGACGGATTCAGTGAAAAGCGCTAGATACAGCTGCTCTGTATATGTAATACAGAGCAGCTGTATCTAAAAAAGTAAAAATAATTTTTAATAAAAAGTATTTACAAATTCAGCCTTCTTTCACACTAGCACTAGTATACGTTCACCTCTTTTCCGACAGAGGAAGAGGGGATTGAAACATTAAATGGAAAGCAACGGTTCCATTAGAATTACCATGAATTTCAATGGTAATTCTTTTGTTCCAGTTGCTTTCCGTTTGTCTCTGTTCGCTAGGTTTCCGTTTTTTTGAATGGAAACTAAAGCTCTGTAGACTGCACTTTTGTTTCCGTTCAAAAAAACGGAAACCTAGCGAATGGAGATAAACGGAAAGCAACTGAAACAAAAGAATTACCAATGAAATCAATGGTAACTAATGGAACCGTTGCGTTCCGTTTAATGTTTCGATCCGCTCTTCCTCTGACGGAAGAGAGGTAAACAAATACTAACTCTAGTGTGTACTTAGCTAATACACATATATATATATATGAAAAAAGTTTGCCTTTCAAATGTTTACATAGCCAATGGAGCGGAACTGTAATACATGACACAACCTATAGACAGGGGTGGTGCTGTTTCAGGAAGAAAGCAGCCAAGTATCTAATCCTGAACAATGACTTCAGGCAGTTATAATACATGTTCTTTACATTTGTTACTCTTTCTATCAATGAATTTAAAGAGGCTCTGTCACCAGATTTTGCAAGCCCTATCTGCTATTGCAGCAGATAGGCGCTGCAATGTAGATTACAGTAACGTTTTTATTTTTAAAAAACGAGCATTTTTGGCCAAGTTATGACCATTTTTGTAGTTATGCAAATGAGGCTTGCAAAGTCCAAGTGGGTGTGTTTAAAAGTAAAAGTCCAAGTGGGCGTGTATTATGTGCGTACATCGGGGCGTTTTTAATACTTTTACTAGCTGGGCGTTCTGATGAGAAGTATCATCCTCTTCTCTTCAGAACGCCCAGCTTCTGACAGTGCAGATCTGTGACGTCACTCACAGGTCCTGCATCGTGTCAGACGAGCGAGGACACCGGCACCAGAGGCTACAGTTGATTCTGCAGCAGCATCAGCGTTTGCAGGTAAGTAGCTACATCGACTTACCTGCAAACGCCGATGCTGCTGCAGAATCAACTGAAGCCTCTGGTGCCGGTGTCCTCGCTCGTCTGACACGATGCACGACCTGTGAGTGACGACACAGCGTGATCTCTCGAGAACACGGCTGTGTCTGCACTGCCAGAAGCTGGGCGTTCTGAGGAGAAGTGGATGATACTTCTCTTCAGAGCGCCCAGCTAGTAAAAGTATTAAAAACGCCCCGATGTACGCACATAATACACGCCCACTTGGACTTTTACTTTTAAACACACCCACTTGGACTTTTGCAAGCCTCATTTGCATAACTACAAAAATGGTCATAACTTGACAAAAAATGCTCGTTTTTTAAAAATAAAAACGTTACTGTAATCTACATTGCAGCGCCGATCTGCTGCAATAGCAGATAAGGCTTGCAAAATCTGGTGTCAGAGCCTCTTTAAGTGAGTCTCAGTTTAAGCCTGGCTAATGTGTAATGTGCCTCTAGGAAGAAGCCGGAAATTGTTAACTAAAGATGTGAACCATTTGGTGAGTTTGACACAATAGCATGCATGACACATTTGTTTCCTTGCCAAAACCTCAAAGGATTTGAGCTTAGGCTATCATTAGTTGGAGGTTTGCAGACTGGAGGCAATCAAAGTCAGTCAGCTGTAGCACAAGCTAATAAAATTATCAGATGGCAATAAAATAATGATATAACAAATTGATTTATGAGATTGAAGTGTAATTTGGCCTTAAATATGACCAGAACTTGTAGAATTTTAGCCGCCTTTATATTAGAACTTGAGTTGAGAAAATTTAGTTAATAGGAGTCACTAAAAGAGAGAAATGGTCATTGACATTGGATAGGAAGTTTTAGGCATTGATCCAACTAAGCATGGTAAGAAGCAGTGGTTCTTCAGATTCACATTACCAGTTTTATTGTCTTTATTTGTAAAGTACTTAGATGTAAGGCTGGATTCACACGAGCGTGTTTGGTCCATAATATATGGACCGTATTTTGGCAGTATTTTCCGGACTGAACACACTTCAGGGAGCCCGGCATAGTTATCTATGACGCTAGAAGACCCTGCCGCTTTGCGGGAAACCGTGCTGTAATGATGCTTTGAGTATGGGACAGTTTTCCCGCATCGGGGCAGGGACTCCTGGCATCGTACAGAACTATGATGCTAGGAGCCCGGCTCCCTGCAGTGTGTTCGGTCTGGGAAATACTGCCGACATACGGTTCGTATATCACGGACCGAACATGCTCGTGTGAATTAGACCTAAAACTCCTTCTTCAGACACTGCTTTGCACCTTCCTTTATTACCTCTATTTTTTTTATTTGACTCTATTGTATCTTCTTCTATCATTCAACAATATCCATAGTGTAGGAAGCAGATGTTGCTGCAGTCGTCAAGATTTTATTAGAGTAGTACCTACTATTAGCAAATATTTTATAGGTGAGCCCAGGGCTGCCCTTAGGTTGGATGGTGCTCTTCTGTTAGCTCCTCTTCCTAAATATGTTCAGCCTTGTCATACAGTATACAACTATCCATACCATACAGTGCCCCACTAAAAGCGTCATACAGTACAGTGCAAAATAACAGTGCCACACGTTGGCCAAATAACACAAAAGGTTGCCTAAACAACTTTCCAATACAGTGCCACCTTCACCATACACTGCAAATGTAATATACAGTACAGTGAATAAGTAGCGCCACACAATGTTAATGCCGCCATACAGTGCTCAAATAATACTTGATAATACAGTGATCAAATATGAACTACATACATAAAGTAATCTAATAACAGTGCTGTACAATGTATAAGTAATACTACAATACAATGTATAATAAGATTTGTGGTGGTCACTAGCCTCGAGTCACCTGTAATACTTTCTTCAGCGACGGCAGCTGATGCTAAACATGTCATACACCCCTAAGGCTTTCTTTTGAATTTCTTATTTATTGCTATTGATACTGATGATGGTCCAGGAGAAATAACATACCTGTTCTGGAGGTCCCAGTACAATAACCTAGCGCCCCTTGTGGTCTCAAAACATTGATACGTGGATACTTGCAACCCTAGAGCAATCACACATGGACATTTGTCATTTCTAAGCAATGGAAAATTGGCACCAGGAGCCCTTGAACAATGGCGCACAGACGATCGTGAGCCACTTACCCTGTAGCAGCACGGCAGTTCAATAGCCAGTAATACGGACAATTCTGAGCGGTTCAGCTTTAAATTATCTCCCTCCTTAGCGGAGTATTTGTGGAAAACTCCCAGGAGGTTGTAGACTGCAGATTCCACCACTGCCATGCTTCAATCCTTGTTCATCTCACTTTGCTGTACCTGGAATGATGATCTGAGGCGTGATCCACACTTCTCCTGCAGCTCGCTTCGTATATTGGAAGGAGGTAACTGGGTTAAACCTCTTGATAATTAATGCATATCTGACACTCCCTGTGCTCAATGTAATGGCCGTGCTGCAAAGAGTCATTTAAAACACCTGGCTGCAGGTTTCATATTCCATGACATGCTGCCGGGAATGTTATCCTGACCAAATTCACATAGAAAACTCTTAACTCCTTATTAACATGACCCTAAATTGGCCCCAAGGATAGTAGTGATGTAAAAGACACGCCATCCATTTTTCACCGGTTTAGTAATTTTATACTGCAAATAATAGACTAATTAAATGGTTATTCCCATCTTAAGAAGTGATGTCATCACTTTATGATCAGTGGGAGTCCGGCCTCTGGACCCCCACCAATCTGGAGAATAAAGGGGCCGCAGCACTGATTTAGCGCTATGTCTCCTTTTAAGTTTTCCCCGCACAGCGGTGCTCCTGGCCACTTGGCTGTGCAGGGAACTACAGTCGGTCCCATTCACTTGAATGCAGTAGTGTTGCAGTTCCCTGCACAGTGGCTGGCCAGGAGCGTCACTGTGCAGGAAAGACATTAAAGGGCAAGTAGCGCTGTCACAGCCCCTTCATTTTCAGGTTCGGTAGGGATCCTAGACCCTAGTCAGTAAGTTATGTAAAAGCTGGAATGGTGGAAGCCAACAGGAAGTCTTCTGAGGTCCTCATTATTGGGCCAGCATGTGGACAGTGATTAATTAGACACTAAAGGCCCTTTTAGATGGGCCAATGATCGGCAAAAACAAGCATTCATATGTGTAAACAGGGCAACTATCTGCCGATGAACCTGCAAACGCTCATTCATTGGCTGATGGTGTTGCTTATGTAGCAATAAATATCATCATTGTCGGCAGCATGTTCCTGTGCAAACAGGAAGATGTCCCGCCGACATAATGGAAAAGCATGGGGAACAGTGATCGTAGTAACGATTGCTCGTTCCCTTACATAACCAATCATTGCTCTTTGCGAAAGGAGCAAACGAGCGTCGATCAATGAGCTGTCCTGTTGATCGGTGCTCGTTTTAACGGCCCATATTAGCCAGTGTAAAAGGACCTTAACTCTTTGCACTTCTGAAATTCACTTTTTGGCTGTAATGTCAGTGATTCTGTGCACAATAAGGTGGCCAACATTGCACTTTTGCTCAGCTGGACACATGTTTTCATTTTATGAAGGTTTGCGGAGAGGAGTAAAGCTAGCCATAGACATTAGACTTTTCTCTCCATCAATGTTCTATGTATGAGAACTGGCCAATGGTCTCCATGAAGCACGTATTGCTATTGTAAGTAACTATTGATTTCTCTGAGATAAGCGGTGCCACGTGTGTTTTCTCAGGGTTTTCTATTGTACATCTGATTTTTGTCTTACGAATCTCTGCCATGTACTGACCTGTTGAGGGGTAAATAGTGAATTAGCTTGTCTGTGTATCTGTATCTCTCACTCTTTCACCTGCTGGCCAGCAAACCTTTGTTTCTGTCCACTATTATTTCTACAGAGAAACTGATTCAGCATTCCCCAATAACGCCCAGCATTACCTGCACCTCACCTGCATGTGACCAAACCCGAATGGAAGGTGTGGTGGGTTTATATAGGAGGCACTTGATTAATGGCAGGTGAGGCAGAGCTGCAGCCACACAAAGTAGATGTATTTTTCTTTTGTATGATTTGGTTATGTGTATAGAGATTGTAAGCTCCTTTTCTTTTTAAAAGGAGACATGAAGTATGGAATATGTATAATATGTGGTTTATGTATAATATGTATGTGTTTGAAATGTAAACACAAATGTGTGTGTCCCTTTAAGACTGTAGAATTCTCGGAAATAGAATATTGTGTATTTAAGTGCACCCAGAGGGTGGGACAGGTTCAGTTCAGAGAATATGAGCTGAGGATTGGGGGGTGCTGCTTGATATGAAGGCAGCTGCAATGCAACCCCTAATGTACCTGCTTTTTTATTTGGGCATGACCACACATGGCGGAATTCCTCCGCAACTGTCCGCATCAATGCCGCACAGAATCTGCGTTGCAGATTCTGCAGCGGATCTGCACAAAATGTGCAGAAAATTGATGCGGACTGGCCGCTGCGGACTGCAGGAAAAGTGCTTCTCTTCTCCCTATTCAGTGCAGGATAGAGAGAAGGGACAGCACTTTCCCTAGTGAAAGTCAAAGAAATTCATACTTACCGCCCGTTGTCTTGGTGACGCGTCCCTCTTTCGGCATCCGGCCCGACCTCCCTGGATGACGCTCCAGTCCATGTGACCGCTGCAGCCTGTGCTTGGCCTGTGATTGGCTGCAGCCGTCACTTACACTGAAACGTCATCCTGGGAGGCCGGACTGGAGACAGACGCAGGGAGTTCTCGGTAAGTATGAACTTATATTTTTTTTTTACAGATACATGTATATTGAGATCGGTAGTCACTGTCCCGGGTGCAGAAACAGTTACTGCCGATCGCGTAACTCTTTCAGCACCCTGGACAGTGACTATTTACTGACGTCTCCTAGCAACGCTCCCGTCATTACGGGAGCCCCATTGACTTCCTCAGTCTGGCTGTAGACCTAGAAATACATAGGTCCAGCCAGAATGAAGAAATGTCATGGTAGTAAAAACAATACGCTCCGCAGCACACATAAGATCTGCGGACTTCATTGCGGAATTTTGACTCTCCATTGAAGTCAATGGAGAAATTCCGCCATGAGTCCGCAACCAGTCCGCCACTGCTCCGCAACAGACAGAGCATGCTGCGGACACCAAATTCCGCTCCGCAGCCTATGCTCCGCAGCGGAATTGTACGCATCGTGTAAACGAACACTGCTAAATTAAAGTGAAAGTCAATGGAGAAACGGCTCCGCTGCGGATTAACGCTGCGGAGTGTCCGCAGCGGAATTTAAGTGAAATTCCGCCATGTGTGAACCCGCCCTTTTTATTTTTTATTTTGTGTTTGCTCAAAATAAATACGAGCACTTTTTGCCAAATCCTGAGTGAGGACTGTTTATGACGGCAAGAACACCCAAACCCCATCATGACCATCACTATGTCTCAGTGATTTTGACCTGGTAAATTCTCAGCCTGACTCCTTCATATATATTTGGCTCAATCTCCTGGTTTCCTCTTCGAATTTTGCACTGTTTTTCTACAGGGTACTGATTGCCTTCACCTCGCATTTCGCCTGGCTGTGGCCTGGGGATCTGACCAGTAAAGTCTATATTTCTTTGTAGGAGTTAACGGTGAAAAACCAAAGGGTTCTTTAGCCTTCATGCCCTGGTTTAAGTGTAATAAGCAGCGGGTTGTGGACCCACTGTGCTACTCAACCGGTTTGATTTAGGGCCACCTCTAAGGGCGTTGTCTAAGTAGCCTCCCCGGTATTCAAACTTTAACCCCCGTACGGTGATCTGGACTTCGATGCGGGGAGACTACCAGGTTGCTACCACTTGAGGTGGTCCCGTTGTGAGCAGCAGCTGGCCCAGCGGACCAGTAGTCAACGGTGTAGTACAATGTGGATACAGGTACTGGTAGATGCTACTATGGCAGGCAGGAATAGATCTGAGATCACAGTTCGTATCAGGAAGCGGGTCTTCAGGCTCGCAGCAGGATATAAGTTGCCAACAGGTGGCAAGCCACAGGCTCATAATACTTATCAGGATATCGACTGGCAGAAGGTAGCAGAATACGGACTGGCAGCAGGTAGCAGAATACGGATAGGAACCTTCACAGGAACAAACTAAGTTGCACCAAAGTTGCTCAGGTGCCGGGTGACCAGTGAAACTGCTTTAAGTAGGCGCTGAGCCTCTGGGATTGGTTGGGGGAGATTATGAATGGGACCTGGTGCAGGAGAGCGGCGGTGAGCAGAGGTGAGCAACCCGGTGTGGAGTTACATTAGTCAGCGGCAAAGCTTTTTAGGACTTAGAGGTTGCATTATCTAGATCAATTCCCTATCAATGAGACCTCAGACAAGCCTATGAAATCCCTGTAAAAAATAAATATCTTATATTTATTATCCGCTGCATGGGAGTATGACATTGCTACGTTTGCTTAAAAAATCTTAATAAAAATGTAATTCTCAATTTTTGGTCATAATACCTTTTAATACAGAAAAGGACTGGGTACACCAAAAGTTGGGTGAGCTCAGTATCTCCACCATACATGACCCAATTCTTGCTCGATAGCTTAAATGAAATGATATGTGTATTGGTAGGCTGCATACATAAAGCCCCCCTTAAGTATTAATAACTTGCAGACATTATGATATTATATCTCATCCTCCCACACACCTTTTTTTTTTACACTTTTCCCCTAAGAGGAGTAGCTTATATTTGCATGGCTGACATGGTCTGGCTGTTCAGTCTCTTTCACAATTGCAAATAATACATTTCACCATTATGGCCAACTAGTTATGCCATCAGTTTCCCTACTTTTATATAAAAAGCTGAAGGGAGTTGAGCCTGTCCTCAGAATCTAAGGGGACGAGTCCTTATCCCTATTAATATCATCCATGGACTTTTTGAATAATTGACACCAATACTATCACAATACTATATTTTGACATTAATGCCTGGGAAAGAACATGGGGTGTAGACTTGTTCGGCAGCTGTAGGGTCATCCTGATGGGTTGATGTCTCCAGTTTTATTTGGTGTTCTTCGTTTGGCGGATTTCATTGAAGAGGTCGGACATAAGAGTTACGCTGAGCAGTAGAATCATGAAATCTTCAAAACCCATTTGTCCTTTGCCGTCTTCTTCCAGATCTTTCATGAGTTCTTTGTATTTTGGTTTGGTTTCTTGACCCTATTACATAAGCAAATGTGATTAATTGCTTTTTATTTCATGTACATTAAGTTGTTTTGATGACAATAAAAGTGACTTATTGGGACATATAATTTAATTATTATCAATATTTATCTATTTTGTGGGTATAACTTGCTTTGGAGTGGGTGGAAATAAACATTCTGTGCTCCGCTGATGGGAATGATGGCAGCAGCAGAAGATGAGTGTGTTGCTCTTGTCAGGGAAAGTGACTTATTTTCTCATGTAATTATGTTAGCAAGGACAGGGGCAAGGAGTAGAAATCTCTTTATACAACCAATTGAATATTATATAAGAGAGGTGAGGGATGGAGACAAGAGATGAGCTGAATGACCCAGTGGACACTACTAGAGACATGGCAGGGTAGCCTGCCAGCTGTATATTGGCAACTGCACATGTGTAGATGAGAATGGAAATAAGGAATATGCATCATAAATAAGGGCAAGGGAGGACAGGGAAAAATTAACTTCAGGGATTGAGAATTTGCGCCGTGTGGGCATATTTTTAACCCCCTCACCAAGAGAGCGTAGCCATTCTCTACCTACAATGGGAAACATTCCTTATCAAATGGCACTATGGCCTAAACCAACTGACCCAGTGGCATAATGTCGTACTTATGCCAGTTACCAGTCCGTGGTTGCCCAGTCACATTCTGTCCAGTCTCAGGTCCTTTTTAGTCCACATTTCTTTTTCCTCTATGGTTGTTTACCTACCTTTAGGTTCTAAGGGTCCTTTAACACGCTTCGATATGGGCCATGAAAACGAGCACCGATCGTCGAAATACCCTCGTTGATCGGCGCTCGGTTGCTCCTTTCACAAGGAGCTATGATCGGTAATCAATGGGAACAAATGATAATTACTTTGATCGTTCGTCCCCATACATTTCTATCATGTCGGCAGCTCATCTCCCGTTTACACAGAAAGATGTGCTGCCAACTAGTGACCATTTTACTGGCCGTATAAATGTGCAGATCAACCGATAAACAAGCGTTTGCTTGCTTATCGGCTAAACGTTTCCCTGTTTACACAGGACAATGATCGGGAACAAGCGTTCATATTAAGTCGTTTGCCTGATCATTGGCCCATGTAAAAAGGCCTTTAGGGTTGTCACCAATCTGCTGAGACTGATAACAACTCTGTTCCCTTTTTTTTAAGGGTATCTAATAATAATTATTCTATCACCGTTACAGAATATATTAGAATCAGTGGCGTAACTACCGCTATAGCAGCCGTAGCGGCTGCTACAGGGCCCGCGGCATGAGGGCCGGAGGCTCCGCTAGCAGCTGCTATGGCTGCTACAGCGGGACGCCACTAAACACTATGGCAGAGCAGGGAGGTAGGGGATACATGTGTGATCGCTGGCATTGATAGGGAGAACGGGGGACTGAAAGTCCCCTGAATTTCTCCATCACAAACCTCGGACTTCCGGGGTCTGTGTCGGCAGCTCCGTAGAAATGAATGGAGCGCTGGTCGCGCTTGTGCGCATGCGTGACCCGCACTCCTTTCATTTTTATTGTGCTGCGCAGACGCCGGAAGTCAGAGGTTAGTCATGGAGAACTTTGGGGGACTTTCGGTCCCCCGGTCTCCCTATTGCTGCCAGCGATCACACATGTATCCCCTATCCTGTGGATAGGGGATACATATCTTTTGTAGGACACACTGTAGGTCGCATTTTTTTGGGGGGTTGGGGACGCTGTATGGCGTTCCCTACAGGGGGGGACTGTATGGCGTTCCCTACAGGGGGGGGGGCTGTATGGCGTTCCCTACAGGAGGGGGGCTGTATGGCGTTCCCTACAGGGGGGGGCTGTATGGCGCTCCCTACGGGGGGGCTGTATGGCGTTGCCTACAGGGGGGACTGTATGGCGTTATCTACAGGGGGCCTGTATGGCGCTATCTACAGGGGGGCTGTATGGCGTTATCTACAGGGGGGCTGTATGGCGTTATCTACAGAGGGGGCTGTATGGCGCTATCTACAGGGGGGGCTGTATGGCGCTATCTACAGGGAGGGCTGTATGGCGCTATCTACAGGGAGGGCTGTATGGCGTTACCTACAGGGGGGGCTGTATAGCGTTACCTACAGGGGGGCTGTATGGCGCTATCTACAGGGGGGCTGTACGGCGCTATCTACAGGGGGGCTGTATGGTGCTATCTACAGGGGGGGCTGTATGGCGCTATCTACAGGGGGTGCTGTATGGCGCTATCTACAGGGGGGTTGCATGGCGCTATCTACAGGGGGGCTGTATGGCGCTATGTACAGGGGGGGCTGTATGGCGCTATCTACAGGGGGGCTGTATGGCGCTATCTACAGGGGGGCTGTATGGCGTTATCTACAAGGGGGGGGGGGCTGTAAAAAAACACTATCTACAAGGGGGGGGGGTTGTGTGACACCCAGCGGAGGGGGGACCCCAGTCAAAAGTTTGCTATGGGGCCCAGTCTTTCCTAGTTACGCCCCTGATTAGAATGCTTGGAGTTCCATTTATTGTTTAACTATATTATCCCTTCAGGGACGCAGCTGTAGGGGGTGTTGAGGTAGCAGTCACACCCCATCCCTGCTTCCTAAAGGTCTCTTTGCCACATAATAAGCATTATAAATAGTACTTTGATGGTGGGGCTCCTGTTTCAGATTTTGCATTGGGGCCCAGGAGCTTCAAATTATGCCTTTTCTCCAATTATTACCTGTATAAAGTTCTGGAACTGAATGTGCAACAAATCTTTGGCTTCAGCCTTGCTAATTTTCCCATCATTGTCTGCATATGAATTATACACAAGGACGGCAGTGGCGATGGCTTTCTCTAGTTCAGAGCCTTTTCCCAGAGCTAGTTAGGAGACAAAAGATAATATAAGACAATGTGAAACCTCCGTTTTATAACAAACTATTTTTAAACTTTATACGGTACAATTGTTACATAATATATAATTATTTCCAAAATCTGCCAATCAAGTTGTATTAATTGTACAGCAGTAGTTAGTCACAATGTGAAGATCTTGTGTCATGGAACACAATGCACTGCACTTTACATGATTTCAGTTTGTACTAAAAGAGTTATAATATAACTTAACTTAGTGTATAAAAGGACAATAAAAGACCTTGAGGGGGATGCATACTTTTGCAATTTTTCTTTTATTGCTCCAATGTATCTAAAAATAAGTAATTTTGCAAATAGTCTTCATAAAACTGTTTTGTGTATACAGCTCCTATGCGGAAATATGTGTCTCTATGTCAACAGCATGTTACCTTTCCACCTGCCTCCTCCTCTTGATGTTCTTCAGACCATAGAAGAGAGGATGGGTGAAAGGAAGTAATACATAACAGCAATGTATAGCTTCCATGGCCGCGGACTGCCGGGATCTCTCAGCCCCCGGTGGCCGCAGCCAATGATCTGTGAGTGCTGGCTTGCATCTCCTTACCAGGAGACACCAGCGCTCACTTCCGCTCCGGTCCGCAGTGCGCACGCTCGTCCCCGGCCTTAAAAGGCCAGCGCGCACACATGGGAATCATCATCATCAATTATCCCATTATTCCCCTGGACTATAAGAAGGGCCCTGCCCTTTTGCTCACTCCCTGAGCGTTTTTAGTATTTCCATGTCAGTCTTGCAAATGGTCCCTTAGTGTTATCCTGTTCCCTTTGTTTCCCGTGCTGTGCTACCGGTATCCTGTATTCCGTGCTGTGCTACCGGTATCCTGTATTCCGTGCTGTGTCCTTGTTCCTGAGCCTGTTAGTGTTGGATTCATGTCCTGCTGCACCTGCTGCCCCTGCTGCCTTCTGCCACATCCAGTGTCATCAGCCATGTCCAGTGTCATCAGCCATGTCCAGTGTCATCAGCCACGTCCAGTGTCATCTACCACGTCCAGTGTCATCCGCCACGTCCAGTGTCATCCGCCACGTCTGGAGCAACCGCTGCACCCACCTCCATCAATCCTAAAGCCTCGGCCACTGTCTGGACTATTCAGGTACCCTAGTGCGGGACTTTGTATTTGATTGGGTGCTTTGTTGCTTGGCCAACTGCCTCCTAGTAGGTTCACATACCCACAGACCGTGATAATCAAGATTAGACGACACGTAGGATGTGTTTGTAGTCTGTTCCCATGGAGACACATGGGTCTGCATAGGAGCTGTATACACAAAATAGAACTATATTCTTAATCAAACCAATTTGCAAAGTTGCTACATTTTCTATTTTAGATGCATTTGAGAAATAAACAAAATGTAAATATCCATTAAGGGTTTTATATTCACTGTAGTGTAAAGACAAACACAATGGTGGAGCTATAGAGGCTGCGGAAATAACAAAAAAAGTGATCTAGTAGGCCCACACAGTCCACCCAACCATTTAGGAATGCAGGACTGTAAGTAGGTGGTGTAATTATATTACTTAGTAATGTAATCGTGCTATATGAGTCAATATGTTTGACAATGTATATGGAATCTATATATCCTATCTGCATAAGACACGGTGTCATGTGAAGTCACTGGGGCTTAGGGCCCTGTAATATATTTTTCACTGGGGCCCAGGAAAACCATTCTTCACTGCTGGACATGTACAGTAGTGTTGGTTAGTTCCCAGTGATAACCATCAGAATTTGGGATGCAGCTTTGGGTGTGATTGGAGAACACATACTCACATATAGACCTATATCCTGTAATATTTTGCCTGATATCTCTGCAGCACAGAAATGACTGAATTGATCTGGTTAGCATTGGGCATTTGACACAAAAAGAGGTAGATTTACCTTTAATAGAAGATAGTTGCTTGGAGATTGGAATAGCATTGCTGCGGTAAAACAAAGGAGAATTTTGACAGTACTTATTTTTTAAGCAGAATGAACAATGATGCATAGAGCTTTAAGTAGACTGCTTTTTAAGGGCGTCCTCCGGCAATATAGGCCTACAGCTGAAAAACAGAGAATTAGATGTGCCTAGAATTCCTATAAGGGCACGTTCAGATGTGGTGGACAATTTCCGCAGCAGATTTTGATGCAAATCCGCGTAAAAGCCACAACAAATCCACAACATATGTTACGTGCAGATTTTGTTGCGGATTTAGCAGCGGATTTGTTGCAGGTTTAAGCCTATGTATTGCAACAGAACAAGCGTGCTGCAGATTTGAAAATCCACCCTATGCTCTGATTTCATTGAGGAGTTTTTTACACTAGATGTAAATGGGGTTTTGAAAACCCCATTCTTTTGTACTGTATTGAAATTGCTAATCAGCCACGTTGGAACATGCCCTTATTCTACCACGTGGATTAAGTCTAGGGATAATCGGCGACTTTGGCCACCACCCTGGTCACGTGGCCAAAGATCGCTGTGTTGCCCAGGTAATGAAAGTTAATGTGGTCTCGTTGCGACCCACGACTTGCCGCAACCGCGACATGAAAATCAGAGGAAATCTGTACCTGCTGGATTTCTTGCGATTGTCGGGTAACGGCAACCTGCGGGTTAGCACGTGACCACATTCACTTTAATTATGTGCGATGCACGCAGGGACATACAGCGATCTTTGACCGTGCGACCTGTGTTGTGGCGAAAGTCACCGTGTAGCCCTAGCCTAAAGTGAATGTGCACTTTAGGTCAAAATTCCATGCTGATTGATTTCTTTATACATCTTTATAGTGGTTGGCGCTCCATTTTTGTGCTATGGAGCTTATAAAGCACTACGCTAAAGGCTATGTACACCTTCGAAAGCTATTTTTTTTTCATAAAAAGGACTATCAGTGGGTTTTGTGCAACTTTACAATTAGTTTTAAATAAAAATGATTTTTACTTTTTGAGATGAAGCTGCTTTGTATCCTGTATACAGAGCAGCTGTATCGTGCGCTAAGATCTGAATCTGTCAGGTGACGGGTTCAGTGTCATCGGGTCCTGCGTGGCTCTGACATGCCGGATCCACATGTAATCGATCACATCTAAGTTATGAACTGTCAGAGACACGCAGGACCCGCTGACACTGAACCCATCAGTCCCGCGGACCTGACGGGTACAGGATTCAGCGTAAGATACAGCTGCTCTGTACACAGAAGACAAATCGGCTGTATCTCAAAAAGTTAAATAAATTTTTAATAAAAATGAATTATAAAGTTGCACAAAACCCACTGATAGACCTTTTTATTTGGAAAAAATATCGCTTTCAAAGGTTTACATAGCCTTTATATAATCAAATTCTGCATGCTTGCAGCCACCACTAGAGGGAGCTTACTGTATACTATTTTATTATCAATTTCACTTTATTAGGCTTCATTGACATCTGTGTCAGGGTCGCGTTCTGACGTTCCATCAGAGCTTCTCGTCAGATCGGTACCCTGACTGAAACAAACGGAAACCATAGGTTTCTGTTTGTCTCTGTTGTGCAAAGGTTCAGTTGTTTTGATGGAATCAATACTGTAGTCGACTGCGCTATTCTTTTTGTCAAAATGACGGAACCCTTGCACAACTGAGACAAGCGGAAAATGGCTTTCTCTACTACATGGAGACGTCATTAATGTAGCATTGAACCTATGTACAGTCTAAACACTTGTATAGATATTTACATACCTGTCCCATATAAATGATCATGTAAATATAAATTGTGATGTGACAGCCAATAAAATCCTACTGAATACATCTTTAGGGTAAGTTCACATAGACTTTTTTTTGGCGCTGATTTTGAAGTGGCTTTTGGCCACTCGATGAAAAAAAACCGCCATGCCCTTTCTTCGAGTGGTTGCTGCCTCCCATTAAAATCAATGTCAGGCGGAAAAAACCTGCGGTGCACGTTTTGAGCGTGTTTTGCAGCGTCGTCCCCCCCCCCCCCGTTTTTGTATTAGAGAAAAACTTCGGTGGGCAAAAAAAATAAGCCTTACAATGAAAGTTATTTATTTTTAGATTATATTTAGTGATCTCATTGCACACCAGATGGATTCTTATACAATGACATGTTAAATGTGTAACAATAAACATGATATATTGACTGCACAGCAAACCACAATTTAATTATCTAGTGCAGCGTGGGACATGAGGATAGACGCCAACATTTTATATAACCTATTTAATAGCGCAGAAAATATTATTCCACTTAGTGTCGGAATTAAATGCCTTGGACCCAGCAGAGCACATGGTCCGAAGGGCCCACCATCAATTTATACAGAACATGTGCACGTCCGCTCTTAACTTTATCCTAAACTATTCCATTATTATAGAACACACAGGTCATATCATCAATTAGGTTTAATAGGTTATTTTTAAATAAACTCTGTAGTAATAGGAGCATGGCCCGCAAATGCGGGTGACAGTCCGCGGCCGTCCATGCCCGTCATCACGAATCAGCTTCAAAAGAGGGTTGTCTATTGTTTGGCCTTTGGGGCCATTACTGCACCAGAACCTGGGCCCATCTGAGGATCCTCAGGTACACTACTGGACCAGTCTGACCCTAATAGTACCACATACATTGTGTCAAAATGTGTATCTGATGTGTTTGTTGTGAAATATATATACCGTATTTTTCGGACTATAAGACACAGTTTTTAGCAAGAATAAATCTAGCTAAAAAGTCCCTGTGTCTTATAGTCGGCAGCGCCGGGCCCCCTGACCACTTCTTACTTAACCCCTATCCGACCCATGATGTGCCGGCACATCATGGAGCGGGGAGGGGATGATATTTGGAGCGGAGCGGGCTCACACGCTGAGCCCGCTCCATGCCCTGTGGATGTCAGCTGCATTTTACAGCTAGATAGAGTAAAGATTACAGTTAGATACATTTTCATGAGTGTATAAAAATATTAAAAGTTAAAAAAAAAAAACTTTTCCCATTTTTTCCCAAGCACAATGTAAAAAATAAAAAAAAGGAATGAAATAAAAAGTGATAAAAAATCGTATGTACCAAAAAATGGCTCTCAGAATGTGGTGAAACAGAACAAATTAATTTTTTTAACAAATAGTTTTTGCTTTGTAAAATTAGTCAAAGTAGTAAAAAATTAAATTTTTTCCAATATTATGTTGTCTAAACCCTGTGTGCGTCTTATAGTCCGAAAAATACGGTACATTGTGTTCCTTTGCCTACACATATTACCCTATAGTGATACAGGAAGAGCATTCAGGAGTTTATAAAAACTGGGTGACTACTAATATATCTACAATAACAGCTCCTTCTGGGGTTGTCACTCAGATTTCCGAGCCTTTCAAATGGCAAATTTATCTTGTTATACAGTGATACATCCCCGCTCTGGTAACACCGCGTTCAGGAAAGCTGACGGACCACCCTTGTTGGAGCTGTAATTGTGGCCATATTAAATGTCACCCAGCTTTCCCAGAAACTGATATAGCTAAGAAATAGCTCGAATTTTGCTATTATCAATGCAACATTAAATAAACCTCAACAGCTCTAAATAATACCTACGAAAGGGAACCCCCGCACTACATAATGACACCATCAGAATTAACCTCTAAATTACCTTTTTGGCATTTTCAGTGTAGGACAGAGATCTGTTCTGGCGAGCAGTAATGGAATAATTCGTAAACGATCCACCCAGGTTTTTTGTTTCTGTTTTTTTTTTTATTAGACTTTTGTTGACTTGGTAACTTTGCTAAGCGACTGCCGTATCAAACACCATTGAGCTTTACAATGCATGTCCGAGGTTTATTTAGCTGGGTTTATAAAGAAAAGCTAACAAGGTTATTACACAATCCTGGTGCTCAGCGCTGGCCGGTCAATGTTACGTAACTCATCCGTAACCGTGCTGAGCCCCAGTGTTGTCTGACGGGTAATTTATGTATTGTTAGTAATGAATATGAGATTAAGATTATGAAAAAAATTCAATCTAGAACATTGACTCATTGGTTTTGCAATGCTGACTGTATATAGCACGTGGTCTAACATTATATATATATCATCGGCCACACGAGTCTCAATGTATATACTGTATGTGAATTTTATTAACTAGTTGAATTTACTTCTAAGATTTGGCAGCGCTCAGGAGGTGATTTCAAAAGACTGCTTGACGGACTTTATTCTTGATATATATATATATTACTAAATTTATTTAACGCTCTTTCAACCGACAGCTCTTCCTAACTAACTCCCCCATACACTTGCACGCTCGGTCCCACCAAGGCTGCATGTGTTTTCAACGAGGAGAGGGGAGTAAGCCCCTCCACAACACCTCTGGTGGCGGCTTATCTCCCCTGACTACAAAAGGACAAGATGTTGAAATTCAACATGCTCCCTCCTTCTTACCCACACATCATGTGTCAGAGGAGAGTCGTGCGGCCCCAATACACATGAGATGGTCAGCCAACATTAATCTAATGTGTACGGGGGACTTTAGAGCTCTGTGGTCTGGTGTTCCTCTGTTATTACTCCTGGAAATGTATGAGTAAATTGACAACTTAGTGTTACCATTCACCTTGTCAGGTGTGTCTCTTTGCAGTCTAACAATTTCAGCACTGATTTAGCAGTGACAGACTGTGTAGAAACACATGCACTATTGACTAGCTGAATGGTAACACCCAGTTATCAGTTTATGTATACATTTCCAGGAGGATTAACGGAGGAAAGACACAAGAGCTCTTTAATTGCTCAAAACATTGCAATCCTCAATGAGCAGTCCTTATGAAAGCTTAGGCTAAAGTTGGCTATACTCTTTAGATAGCCGACAGCTATTCCTCCCAACTCCCCCATACATGTGTGTTTTCAATAGGGAGAAGGGAGAAAGCCGCTACCAGATTTCTCTGGCAGCGGCTTATCGACTAACAAACAAAAGAATCGGGCATGTTGAAATTGAACATGCCTGAGCCTTCTTTCCCCCGACATATGCCATCGGTGGAGAGTTGGGATGCTGCCATACACACTTGATGGTCACCCTGGGTTCACCGACATCTATTGTGCATGGCCAACTTTAGACTGTCCCACTAGGGAACAAGAGGATCCTTGTTGGGCCACGGCCAAGTTCTTCCATGATAATGGGCCCCGGTGATCTGAAAGTAACAGTTGAGCAGTTTATTTACATCTGAGGTTTATCACGTGTTTGCGCTATATTCTTTGCCCTGTGTGTGCAAAGAAATCAAAAGGATCATAGGGATCTACGGTCCTGTAAGTTTGGTTTAATAGGACCACAGGGGGTGTTGTTGTTACATTCAGAATATGAAAAGTTAATCACAGGTACAATACTCCTATCTATATGGGGCCTTAGACTTGAGCTGCTAGGTCACATGTCTGACAACAGAGTGGAGACAAACCGCTGTCTGTTTCCATGGGATACCTGCAGAATTTTGAAATAATTTAAGGAAACAGTAACACAGTTTTTGAAAAGTTACTTAACTTTTGATTTAAACTGTTTAGTAGAATTACACTGTAAAGCACAAATTTTGCTGTCAATGAGGCCTTAGAGATTCATGTCGTATTCGTATCACTCGCAATGTGCGGATCCATTAACTTCTACGGGTCAGTTTATTCTAATATTAGCCATGTGTATGATAGAAATATACTGTGTAGTCTTTCCAATTACAAATTGCCTTTCTTTCATTCTACCAGGGAGCCCATGTGAGATGCACACAGATGGCTGGCGGATAATGCGTCTCTAATAAAGCTGGCTGACCCTGGTGGGTATTAATGAATTGGGAGGTTCACCTTCCCCACATCGTCTCGCTTTATTGTCAGAGCATCTTTAATTTGCCATCTGACAGTGTCATTACTCCGATAATTGAGAAGTATTACATGAAGTTTAAGCTGTATATTTCCCAGCCGAATGCAAAATTACATAGTACCCTAGTGACAAGGCAAATACATACGTATTACTGGTGTCCATCAACGCGAAGACCTTAATTAGCGGTGATGCAAACGATTGTTATTTTCACATAATCACTCACCGGTTAAAAATATTTTCTCCATCTGTTCAACATTCAACGAGTGGAACACCCAGGATGCAATTTTCTGGTGTTGTGGACACTGGCAATGGAAATTTGCTCGTATCTGGGTCTGGTCAGCTTAGAACTGTAAGATCTTGGAATTTCCAGTTAATAAAAAACTAGTATTATTTCACCAAGCCTGAATATACATTTTGTGGTCCTCAATATAATTTTTGTGGGTGTAAATGATCTGGTTCCGTTTTACCATTGGTCTATAGGCCCAGCGGCCATTCTGCTCTTTTCTCACAGAGGGCGCACCAGACTTGGATGTCAGGTGACACATCTTCAAGATAGGAACTTGTCCTGCCCTTCAGATTAATTCTACATTTATCTGTCTGCCTCTCTAACTATTAGGCAGTATACACATCTGCGTTGTGGGTTTCCATTATTCTTCTCCATCATAGGAGCAGAACAAGGGAAAACCGGAAGGGACGGTTGAATTGCACCACAGAAACCATCCGGTGGCCGATGTAACCCATTGACTTTAATGGGTAATATCGGCTTTCTGTGTCCGTGCTTTTACCGGAAACAATAGCCTTTAACGCAGATGTATAAAGCCCCTTAGGCTGCCACTGATAGTGCCCAGTGCTTAGGTTGTGACCTACATTCAGCTGTGGCATTCTGATGGTAGACATAGGTGATAAGATTATAAAAAGGCAGAGGTCCATGAAGTCCAACCTATGATCCTACCTTGTTAATCCAGAGGAAGACAAAAAACACTATGAGGCGGATGTCAATTGCCCCATATTAGGGGAAAAATTCCTTCCCGACTCCAAATATTGCAATCAAAATAAGTAAATAAATAAATAGATCAATGTCCCATCTCCAGAATCTAGTACCCAAAACTTGTAATATTATATTTTTCAAGAAAGGCATCCAGACCCTCCTAGAACTTGTTCAATAATTCAACCATCACAACATCGTGTGACAAAGAGTTTCATAGTTTCACTGCTCTTCGAGTAAAGAATCTCCATCTGGGATGATGGTGAAACCTTTTTTTTCTAGATGTACAGGATGCGCCTAAATCCATTTCCTACCTCATACTATGGAGCCTTGTACTTCTTCTAAGGGCTTATTCAGACGAACGTAAAATACGCGCGTGCAACGCGCGTGATTTTCACGTGCGTTGCCCGTAGCTATATTAGACAATGGGGCCGTGCAGACATGGCAGCGTTTTTTGCGCAGCGTTGCTCCGTTGCAAAAAACTCACGACATGTCCGTTGATTCAGCGTTTTCAACGCATCACGCACCCATTGAAGTCAATGGGTGCGTGAAAACCACGCATGTCGCACGGAAGCACTTCCGTGCGAACTGCGTGTTTGCGCAACAGCTGTCAAAAGGATGAATGTAAACAGAAAAGCACCACGTGCTTTTCTGTTTCCGAACATCCAAACGGAGTGTCTTTGCGATTAGCGAAACCCGACAACCGAAGCGAACTTCACCGGGTTCGGCCAAACTCGTTTTGGCCGAACTCGGCAAAAAAAATTCCGGTCCGCGACGTCGGGAGACATTCACTGTGCATGGTGCTGAAAGAGTTAAACTGTTTCAGCACCATGGACAGTGACTTGCGATCCCAAAATACACGAACCTGTAAAAAAAACCGAAGTTCTAACTTACCGATTACTCCTGTCTCCTTCCTGCAGTCCGACCTCCCGGGATGACACTTCAGTTCAAGTGACAGCTCCAGCCAATCACAGGCCAAGCACAGGCTGCAGCCAATCACAGGCTGCAGCGGTCACTTTGACTGCCGCGTCATCCAAGGAGGTGGCCTCGATGTCAAGAGAGGCGCGTCACCAAGGACGCGTCACCAAGGACGCGTCACCAAGGCAACGGCCGGGAAGTTCTCGGTAAGTAGGAACTTTATCTTTTTTTTTAACAGGTTTGTCGCTGTTGTGTTCGGCATTCACTGTCGAGGGTGCTGAAAGATTTAGCTCTTTCAGCACCTTGGACAGTGACGGGCGTTGACAAGCCTCATCTCTATGATGCCGGCTGCGCGAAAATCACGCAGCCGCGCATCAGACACGGATGACACACGCAGCTGTCAAATAGTGTTTGCGCGCGCAAAACGCTGCGTTGTTTGCGCGCGCAAAAACGCAACGCTCGTGTGAATCCGGCCTAATGCTGACCACCTGCCTGGATCTGACTACATTTTCCGACAACCTGCGCACATTCTAGACCATTTTATTGCTACCTTTAAAGGGAATGTGGCGCAAATTAAACCTTTTTTTTTAAGTGTCGTTACTTATTTCTATTATATTTTTTACGTTTTTTGCTGTATTTTTATATTTTTTCCGTATGGTGGAAAGTATTAAAAATTAAATAATAATTTGACATGTTTTCCAATGTTGGTCACCAGGGGGAGCACTTCCCAGAATTACAGCAAGGTGAATAAGGCAAAGCAACCGGACTCACAGCTGCTGTAAATGTGGGAGGGAACCTCACCCCCCCTCTCACAAGCCAGGAAAAGGTGTCTTCAAATTGCTAAGCAGTGTCCGGCAGCCATATTGGGTGTGATTCTGCAGCTGGAAGAAGTTCTAGGACACACCAAAAGGCTAAGGCTCTGTTCACACGCTTATTAAACAAAGTGAAAACAGCTCCTGATTTTCAGCCATTTTTTAATCAAACTCGCGTTTTTTAACGGCCGTTTTTGGAGCTGTTTTTCTATAAAGTCAATGAAAAACGGCTCCAAAAACGTCCCAAGAAGTGATGTGCACTTCATTTTGGTCGGGCGTCTTTTTACGTGCCGTTTTTGGAAAACTACCACGTAAAAAACGCCCTGTCGGAACAGAACGCCGTGTTTCCCATTGAAACCAATGGGCAGATGCTTGTAGGCGTTCTGCTTCCGATTTTTCAGCTGAAAACATTGTGTGTGAACATACCCTTAGGGTATGTGCACACGTTAACTGCATTTACGTCTGAAATGACGGAGCTGTTTTCAGGAGAAAACAGCTCCGTCATTTCAGACGTAATTGCTCGTACTCGCGTTTTGCGAGGCGTCAACTACGGCCGTAATTTGGAGCTGTTCTTCATTGAATTCAATGAAAAACGGCTCAAATTACGTCCCAAGAAGTGTCCTGCACTTCTTTGCCGAAGCTGTTATTTTACGCGCCGTCTTTTGACAGCGACGCGTAAAATTACAGGTCGTCGGCACAGTACGTCGGCAAACCCATTGAAATGAATGGGCAGATGTTTGCCGACGTATTGGAGCCGTCTTTTCAGGTGTAAATCGAGGCGTAAAACGCCTCGTTTACGCCTGAAAATAGGTCGTGTGAACCCAGCCTTAGAATGATGAAAGTGAAGTGAATGACTTTTCAGTTGACCGGTTCACACGCCGTGTATTTGACATGTTTTTTTTTTTGCACATTTTACGTGCAAAAAAAGACATTAAAAAATCGCTTGATTACACTTGATTTTGCGTGTTTGGGGGATTTGTGTGTGTGGGAGGCCTCGTGCTCGCCGCTGATTCTTCAAAACAGCTGATAAGCGGCTATGAAGTATCAGCGGCGCCCGTGCACACTCCGCTCTGCCACACACACACGGGAAAAGTCTTAAAGGGGTCGTCCAGGAAAACATGGCGCCGCACCTGTCCTCAGGTCGTGGTATTACAGCTCTGTCCTATTCACTTCAATGGAGGTGAACTGCAATACCAGACACGACCTGAGGACAGGTGTGGCGCTGTGTCTCCAATCCGGACACCCCTTGTGTCCTGAGATGACCCGATGGGGGAGGCGGGTGTCAGAGCCACCCACCGCCATCACTGCAGACAGAACCACACAACTACGGCATGAGGGCAGGGCTTGTCCTGAGTGCACTGTCTCTTGTTATGGACAGATTTATAGTCACATGAACCCCGTCTGTTGAACCGGTAACCTAGGTCCGATCACATGACAGAGGGGGATCACCAAAAACCCTGTGCACCCTCAGCCCGTCCATTCAGCCCTTTCCTGGTTATATCTGCGTCTGGGAAAGCTGGGTGACCACCATTACCCCTCATACTGGAGTATTTAGGGATGTGACTAATGAACCTCTCACACTCCAGTAGGAGGGATAATGGTGGTCACCCAGCTTTCCCAGACCCCTGAATGGTAAATCTCTCTAGTTGTACTGAGACTGTTTGGGAATGTGACTAATGAACCTCTCACACTCCAGTAGAAGGGGTAATGGTGGTCACCCAGCTTTCCCAGACCCCTGAACGGTAAATCTCTCTAGTTGTGCTGAGACTGGGAATGTGACTAATGGACCTCTCAGTCTCAGCACAACTAGAGAGATTTATCGTTCAGGGGTCTGGGAAAGCTGGGTGACCACCATTACTCCTACTGGAGTGTGTTTGGGGATGTGACTAATGAACCTCTCAAACTCCAGTAGAAGGAGTAATGGTGGTCACCCAGTTTTCCCAGACCCCTGAACGATAAATCTCTCTAGTTGTGCTGAGACTGAGAGGTTCATTAGTCACATCCCCAAACAGTCTCAGCACAACTAGAGATTTATCGTTCAGGGCTTTCCCAGTACAGTTTCATACAAGCGGGGGGTGTCCTTCATACAAGGGGGGGGGGCGTCGGGGCGGGGGGCCGTTCGGGGGGTGGGCGTCGTGTGGGGGGGCCCGTCGGGGGTCACGAGAGCGGGGGTCTGTGAGATAGAGAGTGGGACATGTAGAGACACAGACCTTACCTGCAGTGCAGCTGGTCTTCAAGATGGCTCCTGCTCTCTCCCTGCAAACAGCTGCTCTGCTCTGTGTGACTCTGACCTGCGTCTGCGCAGTACAGAGCCATAGAGCAAAGTCAATGGAACGGCTCCCATTCATTGACTCCTATGCACTGTAGCTGCCGTATTCCATCTCTGTATGTGTCGTTAATCGACACATACAGAGATGAAAAACAAAATGGCAGCCCCCATAGTGAAGTAAAAGTTAGAAAAAAGAAAAAAGTAAAACACAAACACACACATAAATAAAAGATTTTATAATAAAACATTAAATGCAAATTGATATCAAATTATTTTTTTTCGTGACACTCGTCCTTTAAGGACCTCTTGCTCTCCCAATTGCTGACACAGATTGCAAGACCAGGTCTACTGTCCCATGAGAAACCACCTGCTTTGGTATTTTAGTACCTTTGGTAAATAGTATTCATGGAAAAAGTTATATATGTCCTGAGGCCAATAGAGTTCTTGTTACCCAAAGTGATGACTACGGGAAAAAAAGGAAACTATAAGGGTAATGCAAAATGCTTTGGGCCTTATCCTTGAGCACCACTGAGGATCAAAGACATTAGAGACATGGAGCTCCTCTACTGCCTTTAATTGTTATGCCGTCATAGATAATTTAAATATAGGGTGAACCAAAAGTCAGGTTCCACCTAAATATCTCTGATGTTGACCATGCATGTATTTCCTATGTTATGCCCACGGTCGCTGACCGCCGGCACGTCCCACTGGCAGCCGCGACCGCAGGACTGTATCTTCATGTCAGTGTCTCCCTCCTCAGAGACATCGACACACACGGCTGCAGTGCACTCCTGTGTTCTGTAGGCCCTTAAGGCCGGGAGCGCGCACACCTGTCTAAAGTTTGCCAATCCACCCAGTAACACCCATAACTAAAAAGGGCTCTGCCCTTCCTCTCCTTGCCTGAGCGTTCTTTGTCTTCCTGTGTTCGTCTATGAAGAAGAGCAGTGTTGTAGATTCCTAAATGAGATACATTTCTAACCAGAACACATTTCCTACAAAGGTCCAGCATAAGTCAATCTTATATGACTTAATGGCTTGATCCTGATGGTTGAATTAGAAGTTTGTGATTCAGATGTTTACAGAAAGTTTTAAGATACATCTTTAATCCACCAAGAAAACTCTTGGGTGTAGCATTATATATGTAATAAATGTATCTAGCATTATGTTTAGTTGTGTAGACCGACTGCTTTACATTAATCAATAGCAAAAGGCTAAGCGCTAAATCTATTAGATGGGTCAAACACTGTTGAGGGAGGACCCCCATAAAAAATAAAGATGGTCTCCCACCTTATCATCTGTTTTTGTTCTCTAACTTTTCTTCTTTCTAAGGTGTTGTAATGGTGGGGGTAGGGAAACAGACAAGTGAGCCCTAATCTACCCGCCACTCAGTCCCTGCCTACTTGCAACGACCCGCCCTAGGCGACGGGGTACAACTGGGCGACGGTCCCTACGCTCAGCACGACAGACAAACAGACAAGGGTACACAAAGCTAAGGGAAATGGGGCAGTTGCCCACGGCAACACCGTGAGCAACAAGAGTGGTGAACGAACCGAGTCAAACCAGGAGTGTACGAGGTACCAAACGCAGAGCAGGAGAGTAGTCAGTAAGCCAGGGTCAGTATGAAGCAGGGTCAAATAGTTCAGAAGCTGCAGCAGGGCCAGGAAACCACACGAGAAGAATCACAAGCAAGGAGGAACAGGAAAGGCAGGTATAAATAGACAGAGGGCGGGAGCTAGCTCCGTCTGGCCAGGCTGTGATAGGCTCTCCCACTCCTAAGCCTGCCATCCTGAGTGGTGGAAGATGGAGTCAGTCTCACAGACATAGAAGCAGGTGCAGACTGATTACGTATGGGCGTATACACAGAAGCTGTGCCTGGCAGATCCTTTACAGGTGTATTCAAGGATCACTATTAGGGTATGTGCACACACGCTAATTACGTCCGTAATTGACGGACGTATTTCGGCCGCAAGTACCGGACCGAACACAGTGCAGGGAGCCGGGCTCCTAGCATCATACTTATGTACAATGCTAGGAGTCCCTTGCCTCTCTGCAGGACAACTGTCCCGTACTGTAATAATGTTTTCAGTACGGGACAGCAGTTCCACGGAGAGGCAGGGACTCCTAGCGTCGTACATAACTATGATGCTAGGAGCCCGGCTCCCTGCACTGTGTTCGGTCCGAAACTTGCGGCCGAAATACGTCCGTCAATTACGGACGTAATTGGTGTGTGTGCACATACCCTTACACCTCCCCTCAGTGTTAAAATAACTGTAATTGTTCTATGTTGTAAAAAGGGCTGAAGAGTTTGGAACATTTCAGTAATGGGCTAATGAACGGAGAACAATTAGTCTACCCAATGTCCATTTTTAAGAAAAAGTCGTTATATTGGAATAAATATAACAGTGGAGGTGCTACCCAGATCTACGTTGAGTACTCTAGTTATTATTTTCCTCTAGTATAGGCTACAAATTTGAGCAGATAACTGATAGGCTTCATAATTTTTCTTACAGGCTATGTGTTCCTTTGGACTGGACTCAAATTCTTTTTATTTGTATATATGTATATATATATATAACAATGTTTTAGATAATTTTAAGCAACATTTCAACTGACGTTCATTAAATTTTTTTCTTTTCTTTTTTCACTATTTAAGATACAGCTTCTATGTTTCCTGTATAAATAGAAGCTGTATTGTTCTGTCAAACATGATTCCATCGGTTCTTCTGGTCCTGCGTGTGTATGACACACGGGATCCACCTAATAATGATCACATCTAAATAACTTAGATATGATCGTTATTAAATTGATCCTGTGTGTCAGACACACGAAGGACCAGCTTTCAGCCGAGCTGTCAGTTCAGCTGAATTGACGGAAACGGTTTTGACAGAACGATACACCTTCTATGTATACAGGAAACATAGAAGCTGTATCTTAAAATGTTAATTTTTTTTCCATAAAATTGATTTTAAAAGTTGAATAAAAACACTGTATACATTCATTTGATAAAAACAAAATGCTTACATAGGGGTACATAGCCTTTAAATACGTAATACTTCTCTAAATTCTCCATCACTTGATTTCATAGTAACTGGATGTGCAGGTCCTTCACTTGTCATGATATGTGATATGGTCACTTGGTCCTAGATAAAAGGGTTTTCCCAGGATTTAAAAAATTATAAATTTGGCCTCAAAATTGGGAAACAACAAATTCTGCAATATACCCACCAATTCCGCTCCAGTTCCCGGCCACTGGCCTCATGTGCCTCCTGCACCTACTGTATTTAAAGTGATGGAGAGTCACCACTGCGATTGGCTACCATAGTCACCTGATGTGCCTTCACTATGAACGGGGGGGGGGGGTAAATCAACCGAAACAAACCGAAGTTTTAGTGTTTACCCAGAAACACTGCATAAATCGGATTTCCAGGATAGGAAAGAAGTCTTTACAGGAAAAAGCACCACTCTTATTCATGGGCCGATCCTGGTATTACAACTCAGCCTCACGGATTTGAATAAGGATGAGCTGCAATACCAGACACTGCCCATGTACAAGAGTTGCGCTGTTTCTGGAAAAACAACAGACTTTTTTTTTTTACCAATTCCGGACAACCCCTTTCAATATACCTTTGGGATAGTGTTCATATTTAACGCCTCAAAATTTTCGGCATATTGGATCAAGACACCTATATGGACCCTTGCAATGTGTCTCTTTTCTCAATCAAATAGCAATAATAAAAGAATAAACGTAAAAAAGATCATGTGCATTTTATGCAACAACTTTATTTGAGCCAAAATGCAGTTACAATAGAGATTGTCCACTTAGATCCATACATGTTTTACATAATATGCGTATAAGTAATAATTACATCATTTGTGCTTGTAGTCTGCCAAGAGTCCAACAAATCAATGCACTAGGTAGTAGATAACAATGTCTAGAATACTCTTGGTAAGTGTTAAAAACAAATTCTTTCAATGCCTTCTTATCAGCTAAAATTCATGAATATAGATACATGTATTATAAAATAACAGAAACCCGATTCACAGGCCATATACAACTAGCAGTCCATAATCAATGGACAATATTAAAAACCGTATCCTTCACGAAAATACACCAGATGGCTTTTAAGCCTGTAGAACCCCGGATAGGTATCTTGATTTTTCTCATACACAATAGGATTATATAACTAGATCAGACATATCAATATCCAATTCTGAGAATCAACAATAACAATGTATTGTATCGATTACAGTAAAAAATACAGTTTTATTTAGCATACGGTTACAATTCAGTGATCAACCGTGAAATATATTCAAGGAACAAAAGGGCATTACATAGGGTAGTAGTAGTTGTAGTCAGGGTTGAGTGCATGGTGATGTGCAATGACATACACTCACCTTCCAGTATTGTGCTAGGACAGGCACGACACTATCAACTATAGGTTTTTATAACTTATTAATGCAACTTTAGCTTCCTTCCAGCTCGGTAAAGAGAGACATGTGGACTCTTAATGGTAAAACGGGAGGTAGCATGGGCAAGGGCGCTGTAGCAAGTAAAAGAGGCAATCCACCCTATCCGTTTCATAGTCTTCCTGATCCCTTCATCAGGTGTCATGTCATGGATCACAGAGGTCAGTAAAATCCTGCAATCTGTTGTATCTGTCATCCGTTTCTTATTCTTACTGATTCCTTCATCAGGTGTCATTATCATGGATCACAGAGATCAGTACAATCCTGCAATCTATTGTATCTATTATCCGTTTCATTACTTTACCGATCCTTTTATCAGGTGTCATTGTCTTGGATCACAGAGATCACTATAATCCTGCAATCTGTTGTATCTGTAATCCGTTTCTTAGGCTGTGCTCACAGCGCCGTCACTTTCTGTTGAGGGGTTCCGTCTGAGGTTTCCGTCGGGTTAACCCCTCAGCGGAAAGGCAAACGGAAACCTCATCTTCCGTTTCCCTCTCCATTGAACTTAATTGTGACGGAAACCTAGCTGATGATTTCCGTCTGTCACCGTTGTGATAGGGTTCCGTCGTTTTGACGGAATCAATAGCGCAGTCGACTGCGCTATCTGTCCCATCATGAACAACTGAACCCTGTCATAACGGTGACAGACGGAAACCATTAGCTAGATTTCCGTCACCATTGATATCAATGGTGAGGGAAAGGGAAGTTTAGGTTTCCATTTGCCTTTCCGTTGAGGGGTTAATCTGACGGAAAACTCAGACGGTACCCCTCAACGGAAGGGCAACGGTGATGAGAAGAGGCCCTTAGTCTTACTGATCCCTTGATCAAGTGTCATTGTCATGGATCACAGAGATCAGTACAATCCTACTATCTGTTGTATTTATCGTCCATTTCATAGTCTTACCGATCCCTTCATCAGGTATCATTGTTATGGATCGCAGAGATCAGTACAATCCTGCAATCTGTTGTAGCTGTCATTGACATGGGCATACCAAGAATGCAAATGTGCCCCTGCTACCTCAACACAAGTCAACAGTTCACTGCTGACCAGTTTACATGGCATCAGTCATCTACATAGTGGAGATCACCAATTTGTAGGCTCTAAGTCCAGATTCATAGTTAAACGTTCCTTTAGTTACCTGCCCTAGCCCTGTATCTAAAAACCCTGGCCAAGGCAGAATGGCTTGTTTGTGCCCTTCCTGGCATTGAGCATCCGGGACACACATCCCTCCAGCTCTACCTCCCCAAACTACACCCCGTTCTGAGGCGAAACTAATAAAATCACAGTCCATGAATTTATTAGGAAGCAGTGACCTCACTTCTCAATATATTCATGGGGTCCTAATTCTTAACGAATACATGGGGTAAGTTTCCTGTCAAGCTATGACGTGTATTGTGTTAGCATAACCTATGTATATTTATATTCCCTGTAGAGTGAACTATACTGTAGATTGTAAACATTTACCACAGTAACTTGGTCCTCATTTCACACTCACACGCACAAAGAAGGTCACAACTACTCTACACGGTGTGACGAAGATATCTGTACAAGCTACTGATATATTGGTAACAGTGCAAGACGTCACCGCCCCCCCCCATCTAAAATATCACATGAAGAATATAAAAAAATATCTTATGGTAAAGTTGATAGTTTCTATGCACAAATATAGTTGATGATTATCATAATTATAGTATGGAGTCCTCTTCTTGTAGAAATCCCATTATCATTTGTTTTTAGAGCACAATACATTGGTTGGAACACATTGAAGACTTCACGTGATGATGGAATCCAAAAATTACAACAAAGGTTTTAACTTTTGCACAGTGTTACTATAACATATGGCTACAGTACAGCATATATACCTCATGTCACTCTTAAGTTATATTGCAAGAATACATGTCCAAACCATAGGATCATGCCCAAAACTGCATAAAACAGAAAATCAACAACAAATGCATATCTGTCAAGAAAGATGTAGCATGCAGGGTTTGGGTTGAACAATACCGTTGTTAATACAGTGAAATGTGTAATTTTTTTGCCACATATTAAAACATCTAGGTTTACAAAATGTGCTTACAGTTATACACACAAACACGGTCATTTTATACACTAGAGATCTTCACCAGTTCCTAAATGTATCAGAATAGCACGATCCACCATCTGCATTTGCGTCAACTCTAGAAGAAACTGTTTGGCAGTCTCTTACGTTTATACCATATCATTCCTACTGGAAATATATCTTTTCAAGCTGTCCATGGTCATTGGGGTGGAACATGTTCTTCTCTATTACTGTTAAATCTGATTGGCAAAAGATGTTGGCCCTGGTTGGTTGTATCGAGCTTGGTTATAGTTTTGCTGGCCAGGTCCACCTGGTTGTCCGAAGTTGGGTTGCTGTCCAAATCCTCCTTGCGGTTGTTGTTGTTGTTGTTGGTTAAATGGTGGAGTTGGTCCATAGGTATCTTGGTTGTATCCAGCTTGGTTTAACGACTGGCTACCAGACTGTTTTTCCATTGGCTCTGGAGGATATCTTTGCCCTGAAGCATGCCAGCCCGTCTCCTTGAAGACAAACCAGATGTTTCCAGCCCAAAGAATAAAGTTTAGAAAACCAAAGACCTAGATGCAAAATCAAAAAATGGTGTAAGTAAAGATGAATCTGAATAGTGAATACACAGTTTTATCAGTTATCGTTGTACTTTGTGTAATTGTGTAGCTATGTTTAGCAGGATTTATCTGGACATTGTACTTGATATAGCAGAGTCAGAAACACCAGATATAAAACGTTGAGATTTCCAATGTTATCTCGATTGCTGTGACTAGGCAATCTGAAGGGCCACACTGCTATACTTACAAATCCATTTGAAAAATCTAGTAGATTAAAGTAGACCCCTTTAGACGTCTCTAGTGACATGTCTATTATAGTAAATACTTATATACCATATAAAATAAAAATTGTGGAACATATTTTCTTAGAACTCTGCATTGTGCCATTCCTCTGTTATTCCTCCTAGAAATGTATTAATAAATTGACAACTGGGTGTTTCCATTTCTCTTGTCAAAGGGGTGTGGCCCTACACAGTCTCACTATCAGGACTGATTGGACCGTATCAGTCTGTGTAGAGACACACCCCCAACTGGTAACACCCAGCTGTCAATTTTATAAATTTCTAAGAGGAATAACAGAGGAATGGCACAAAGCAGAAATCTAAGAAAAGATGCTCCAGAAGTGTTGTTTCATGGGGAATATGAAAAATTTGCTAAAACGGTTATATCAGGAGAGGTGGCAGGTCCTCTGTGAACTTTTAAAAGTATTGTGGGCAATAGCAGTAAATTAGATCAGTATTACTGTGTGTGATCACCTACTGATGTTCAATGTTTCTTGAGAAAGGGTTTGGCTTTGTGGGTATGTTGGTGGACCCCAACATGGACATGCAACTGCAGATATTCACAATTTGACTAGCATCGAAAGAGAACAGTTTACTCAAGGTATCTGGATAATTGAGGACAAGGAGGACAGAGTTACATTGCAATAGTTCATGTAGGCAGAACAGCAGTGTGCGCAGGGCAGTGCCAGGAAGGAGCCATGTTTGCTGCCCTAAAGTCTCTTGCCATGCGGGATGTACAACCCAAGAGACTTTAGGTTACCAACGTGTGACAGGATCCTGAGCGGTGAGATGAAGATCTAGCCATGGAAGATCTTGTCACGTCAGTTTTATTTTACAGATTTTGAGATACCGTTTGAAAAGAAGGGGGTCCCTCACATATGATTCCCAGTTTTAAATATAGATATATTAAATTGATGCAACAGATGAAAGAAGTGCGGCTGGATGGTGTACAAACTTGATATACTGTAGGACAGTTGTGGTAATTCCCATATAGCCGATAATCCTAAAATTAAATTGCTGAAAAGTCTGTGTGTACGTGAGCCATTTGTGTTTTATTATTCAGATATTTGCATTTACTATAGAGCTATGGTCAAATACTTCATATACAAGACGCATGAAGAACACTGCATAGACCTTTACCCCTATGATATGGGTTGTAGCTACACCTTCCTTCAAAGATCCTGTTCGCTGTGTGGCTGGGTTCACACGACCTATTTTCAGGCGTAAACGAGGCGTATTATGCCTCGATTTACGCCTGAAAATACGACCTGTAATTTACGCGTCGTCGTTTGACAGCTGTCAAACGACGACGCGTAAAATGACTGCCTCGTCAAAAGAAGTGCAGGACACTTCTTTGGACGTAATTTCAGCCGTTTTTCATTGAATTCAATGAAGAACAGCTCTAAATTACGGCCGTCAATGACGCCTCGCATAATGCGGGGAGGAGCAATTACGTCTGAAATTACGGAGCTGTTTTCTCCTGAAAACAGCTCCATAATTTCAGACGTAAATGCAGTTCATGTGTGCACATACCCTCCTAGTTCTTTATCTAGATACCCTAGACAAGATAGAGCAACTTCGGCTTTTTGTATTAGCTGGAGATATATGAGCCAAATAACTTTCAGATTCTCACTTAAGATGATCAATCCAATCTGTGATCTTCTATAGACACATTCGCACTTGCATGACATCTACTTATTCAACGGGTCTGAATTTCCTATCCATTTTTGCAGCATGGAGATTTGGTTACTGAGCTGCAGGGCTGTTGACTTGATCATGCCTAGCTAGTTTTATATGGATGAAAGAATAACGCATAATTTTTTCCTTTGCTTTGTACAGGACATTGTGAAATACAGAATGACTTGATAATGGCATCCTGACTCTTCACACCGAGATAATGCTTGAATTGCAATAACCTGGGTTGAACATATTAAAAATGGAGTTCACTGCAGAAAATTTATATATTCTCTGTCTACAGTTAGAAAACGGGTATAAAAAAAGACCATTTCTCATCATGTAGTGGAGCCAAGTTGGCATTGGCATGGAATGGTCCATGAAACCAGAAACTTGGACACTTTTTTTATAGGTTAAAGTCTTAAGTACAGTCCTATTTTAATGACCCTTTAATAAATAATTCTGTAGATGAAGGACCATTACTTGGTGTTGCCACTGTTGCTCCCACTGCCCTAGAACGTTTCATCTCAGCAAGATATTGTCCCAATATAATACAGCATTTATCGGCTTTGTGGCGTCCTATGGAGACGGGGTGCAGTGTCACCTTTCAAGTTAAAATTGAATTTGGCGATAAATGAAGATGTGAGTGACTTTCTCATATATTATTCATCTCCCTGGTACATCTGTCACACGGGTGGCATTTATATTCAAATTATTGAGTGTCACAAGAAAATGCAATCTTAAATGCTTTGTAGATTGCATTTCAGGACTGTATGTGTTCTGGTGGGATTGTAATTAGGTAACCTTGACACCGTGTGATTTATTATGCCTCAGACCGTCTCCTCTAATCGGCTGGGGAGTCGACTTCCATTCCCATAAATACTGTATAAAATTTACAACATGAAATGTATTGTATATACAGAGAAAGATTAAGGAGAAGACCACCAAAAATTGCAGTGAAACATTTAGAGAGGTGGTCCTCTTAAAAATGAGGGTCAATACACAAAATGGATAAAAGTATTGGGACACACCTCTTAATTATTGAATTCAGGTCTTTCATTCAGTCCTATTGCTGCAGGTGTATAAATTCCAGCACCTCGCCATGCAGTCCCGCTGACCTGACGAATTTAGGTCTCAGCACAAGATACAGCTGCTCTGTATACAAGATACAAAGCAGCTATATCTGCAATATTTTCTCCACTTTTAGCTTTTTTTCGAGAACATTAAGACTTGGCCCTTGGTACCAACTTTTGCCAAAATGTAATTATCTTACTTGACCTTTTAATTCCTAGAATCTGTATCCACAGTTCACGGTAACTCTTGGAGAATTTCTGCATTGATTGGTTTAAGAAACAAAGACCACAGCATCCTCCCCAGTCCTCCTGTCATGTGAAACCACTTACCACTGATGTATTTAGACTTGACATAACAGGACTACGCAGCGCCATACACTTGTTGGAAGGCTGTTTACAAGCGGATATCAGTAACAGAACTTCATCAGGATCTGTCGCCACCTTAACATCGGAAAGTCCTTTGGCCCAGGAAGATGAGCTGACCAGCCACATGAACGAGAATACCACAGTAACAATGAAATCCTGGTAAAAACAGAAACATAAAACACAATGAAAAATATACACAAAACATATTTAAAAAATAACTAGGTTTACATGCACTCCTGTGTGACTCCACATGGTAATATTGCTATGATCAAGTACATCTGTCAATTGTCCACAAATGTATTACTCTTAATTCTGTAATTATTCTTTAATAAAAAAAATATCCTGTTGTTTTGTGTTTACAGATTCTTTGGAGACCTATGTGTCTCCATGGTAACAGACTACAAACAAATCCTGTGCAGTCTGACCCTGCAATCTTACTCGCTTTCATCTCAACACTGCTTCATGCTAACATGTATTTGGTAGAGGACAGAAGGAAGTATTACTGCAGGATCAGACTATACAGAATTTGTTTGTAGTCTATAAGTATGGAGACGCATAGGTCTGCGTATGAGCTGTAGGCAAAAAAACGGTAGGATATTTTGATCAAGACTATTTGCAAAGTTACTTTCTTTCTTTATTTTTAGATACTTTAGAGCAATAAAAGATGTACACAGCCTTTAAGGCAGATCTTTGCCCTTACTGAGGAACATTTGGCCCAGTTAATGTACAGCAGTTATATGATAACCCTTAATTACTCTCTGTTAATATTATTTGTTGTTTTGATCATCATATTATCATTGTAATGGAAGTCAGCTTCTCGTGCTTTTTATTGCTGGTGAGCTTGTGGTGGGCTAGTGCTTATACAATATCTAATCTGCTGAGCTGCAGTGTAAAGCATGGGGAAGCAAAAGAACATCAACCTGAGACTGTGATGAGGCAGTAGGTGAATCTTAAATTCCATGTAAGTACAGTACATAAGCTGCAGCCACTGAATGCAGATCCAGTCAAATTGGCAGCGTTGGCGGACAAATTTCTTATCTATAGTCAGTTTTAAGTGTATGTGACCTGTTTTTTGTTTTCTGAAATGTCAGGAGATACAATACGTAAATAGCCTTGATTAGTAAAATTTGAGTACATTTTTTGTATAATATAAACGTGGGATTTGTCTTTGTATTTCACAACATTGGCAACTAGTTAGCGACTCGTCCATTCACGGACGGGCATACTGTACCATCTGAATACATGCCAAGCAACTTGGTGTAATGATGTTATGTGGCGCCTCTGCCACTTTACAAGCTTCAATGATAAATGGCTTGTGCTGTCTTCCTGTTGTGAGTGATATTCATGTAGAAATCATTATCTGCGCTCAAGGGTCTCCCAGTTACCTTCTTGACACAGCTGGGGTGCAGCGGAGAGACAGAAAATTGCTATTCTTAGGAACACCCGATCTGAAGTCATTATAAGAACACATAAAAACGCAGTGTACTGCTCTGAATGAGCAAAGAATATCATTACCAAGTACTAAAATGTATTGACATAAGTAGGAATGTATTTCCCGTTCCTTACATAACATCAAGCGCATCAGTCCCTGTCCCCAATAGTGCTTATATGATCATTTCCCTATCTTAGACCCTCATTAGGGCCAATTTCATAGAATTTAGAGTGGTTATCTAATGAATCATTTTTATAGAAAAAGTCCAGAAATGCTGTTAATAGCTGTTTTAAATTAACTTGCAGTGTTTCTAGCAAATAAAAATAACGTTCTCATCTTGTTTTGCTTCCGTTTCCCCCTTGGTGCTGCTGCTAATCTGTGCTGCTGGGGAAGGGGCTCTGCGTAGAATCAGTCTACTTCGCTTCTCTTGCAGCTGACAATATACAGTAGTTAGGGATGGCCATATATTGGATATTGAATATTGCCTTGTGCGGTACCTTTTGTTGGCGCCCCTCTTCCCCAAACGGTGTTTGTTATACAGTGCAAAGTACCATACAGTGTCATATGTTTGTCAAATAACATTTTTATATAGTTGCCTAAATCTATATAGTGCCACCACCACCACCATACAATGCAAAAATAACATACTAAACACTGCCTAAGCAGAACTACCATACAATGCGTAAGTAATTACAGACAACAATTTAATAACAGTGCTATACAATTAATATTAAGATTTATGGTGGGCACAAATGCCCCTGAGGCACCCTCTTCAGTAAGGACTGGCTGATGCACCCTGTGGGCGAAATTTACACAGGTATTGGCATGCAATCCGCTGTGGAATCCACACAAGAATTCCACTGTGTGAACATTGTCAATTTTTTTATGATCTGTACAATGAATATGATATTTAATGTTGGGACGACTCCATTGGGATGTTTTTGGAGTACCCAGAAGAAACCCACAAAAAAATGTCGAGTGAATACAACTCTTTGCAGATGTTGCATTTCGTCAGATCCAAACCCCAGACCGGCAGCGCTGCAAGGCAACAGTGCTCACCACCGAGCCACCATGAACACCATTCTTAAACAGGCAGATGCTGGATTATTAAATATTCTGGATTACTGGACTTTCACAGAAAAGTATAACAATTTACTTGTAAAGTTAGAGTACCTCCGTGAAGACAGAGGAAAAATCCAATGCTAACATACAATACAACATGTTACTACCCCTTTATCTTCAGATACCAGATGAAATGAATTTGACTGAATTTTATGTTTTTTGTTAAATTGACTGTTAAAGCATATGCAATATTGCCAACAATCCCCATTTTCTTTGGACTGTCCCACTAACTGGACCTCAAAAGAGGTGGGGTTTATTCATTTACATTAAAGTTGGCTTTTCACTGTAGTTTTGAGGGCATTTCCAGGGTCGGGCTTAAAATTTCCGGCAATTTGGGACTCAAATGTTGGTGATTATGGCGTATGTCTACATTTAAGCAACATTTCACAGTTTACATACAGATAATTTGAAAAAAGTTGAGTAACTTTGTAAATACATTGCATCACTTATTATGTACTGATCCTGAGTTACAGTCTGTATTCGAGTTCAGAGCTGCATTCACAATTCTACCACCTTAGATGAAATCTGACAGCATTCCTTGCTGCACAGAGTTTGTGCTGGTGATTGGGGAAGTGTAGCCTTTACATCAGGCGGTGTACAGTTATTGGATGTTGGATGTTGGATAAAACTGTCCTCTGCATTATAGAAGCTTAGATAAGATGTAAGGGGTGTGTCTGACAAAATGCCTGCTGACTGTTTCCAACAAAGACCAGCAGAATTATAAATACAGCTCTGGACTACAATACAGGCGATAATTAATGCAATGCATTTACAATGTTTTTCTACTTTTTACATAGTTTATATCCTTATAAAAACTATAAGATGATGTTCAAAAGTGGAAATATCCTTCACAGTGGAAGAACTTGCCTTGATGTTGTAAAGGCTTCCAACCTAAACCCACTGAACCGCTAAACTATCTAAGGTATCATCATACCAACTGTAGTTGTCTTCTCAGATTCAGTATCCTTTCTTCAACATGATAAAATAAATGACATATTTATCCACTAGATCTGATATTTGCTGCAGTTCACACCACTAACAGATTATTTAGTCACTGTGCCAGGCGATCTAAACCCCACTGACATCTGAGTGAAATCAGACAAGAGATCTACTTAAAGGTTATGGAAACATTTGAGATGGAAAAAAATATTTTTATATATGTTAGTGGTTACCAGGAGTTTAAAAAGTTGCACTAAGTTTAAGGCTGCAATGATATTCAGTTTACAAGTTGCTCTAACAAGTATTACATGTTGGATGTTAGTTCTGTGAGTCCAGGTTGCTGCTGCCTTCACTAGCTCTCATGTTTTAGCACAGCTCCATTACTGTACTGCTTTCTTCTTCTACAGCTCTCCTCCCTATGAACAGCTTATGAGTGATATTTTCTACCTTGTGCTGACTGAGACACTGATGCTGAGGAGTGTGTGATTTCCCCCTCCCTTCCCCTGCAGAGTGTCCATGGGTTCTCTCTTTTCTTTATACACTTATAGCCTGTGTGATTCATCCACTCCCCCACGCAGACTGCCATGTGTGCTCTCCTCCCTACCTTCACTCTGATTCTGACAGCCTGCATGATCTCTCCCCCCTCCCGATGCAGACTGATGTGTGTTCTCTCCTCCCTATCTACATTCTCTGATTCAGTACAGCCTGTGTGATCTTCCCTCCCTGATGATTTGGATGCTTTCCTCCTTTCCACACTCTGATCTGCTGTGTACATCCTCCTCCCCCTCCCTGTCCCTGTTGCTATCTCTATTAATGAGGGAAAGGAAGGGGGAGAGCAGAGAGAGTCAACACCGCAAGGAGCAGAAAGCTGTCGAATGTATGTCAGAAACCGCAGGATAACTAGCTGGGTATGCACAGGAGTTACACAGACTCCACAGCACAGAAAATTGTACATAAATTAATTTATCATAAAAAAAGTTAACAACTTACTCATATGCACCTTGCTTCCTAATGCAGTACTTTTGTGAGATCATATCTCACTCCCCTGTTGCCGAACGTATTGTGTCAAATAGTCGACAAAACTTCTGGCAATGGGCGAGTGAGATATCATCTCACCAAAGCTCTGCATTGGGAAGCAAGATGTATATTGAAAAGTTATAGCTTTTGGATGATAAATTAATTTATGTACAATTTTTCGTGCCTGGAAAGTCTCTTTAATTTAGCATTTGGGAAGCAAATGAACAAAAAAAATAAATTCAGTGCAAAAGTGTCTTTTTATAGATACAGTTTTCTCTTCCTGAATGACCTTTTGCTAAGGTCTGGTACAAAATGATAACCTTTAAAACAAATAACACAAAATACTTTTACTTTGCATTCTTTTGATGTCTTTTTTATCTTTACGAATACCTGTTTACATGGCAAATACTGATGTGTACTGCAAATTCAAAAAGATAATGCAAAATAAAAATGTCACCTTATATAAATACATTACATCCCCTTTCCCTCTTAAAGGGTAATTAACTTTCATAGTGACATATCAGAAGTTTTGATCAGTGGGGGTCCGACCACTGAGACCCCCCATCGATTGCTAAAATGAAGCGGCAGAAGCGCTCGGTGAGCACTGTGCTGTTTCATTTCTGAATGTCTTTCCTCGGAAAGCCGAGAAAGTGGTGTACCGGCTCATAGATTTTCTATTGAGCCCGTTCCATTCAGCTTTTTCTTACATATATTCATTTCTGCATGACAAACTATATAGCTGCCATTATGAATCCTACAGTCACCCAGCTTTCCAAAACCTATTAATGAAAACGAATACAAATGGAGATTCCCCACTTGAATTATTTAGTGGGCAGTGTTTAAAACGGTGCATGGTTTTAAAAGCCCATTTTCCAATACTTATTAGGGGCATTCTGCGTTAATATTCAGGATCTCCAGTAACCGGAGGAGAGAAAGTCTTCAAAGAGCATCTCTCACTCTGGAGGACCCAGCATGTCCGTGCATTACACAAACAGGCTATTGATGCTAATAAATACTGTGTAATGCTTCACTTCCCCTAAGATGGCGCTGTAGAGGAATTGAACATTTGCTGCCGGGTTTTCTGCATCTTACAGCTGATTGCTACATTGTCCAGCAACGGTAGGCCCTGTGATTGGTTTACTTTTGTGGGACCAGTCTAACAAAAAAGTGGACAACCGCTTTAAAGACGCCCTAATAAAGAACTTTTTGTCTACACCATTTAAAAAGCAGTATCTTGAATGTGTCTAGGCCAAAACTTAGTAACAAAGCTCACGCCTTGCCGATGATAACATTGACTCTCAATACTCTTGTACTCACATTGAGATGAACTGTTAGAAGTATATTCGCATTCACTACCAGCACCTACTCTCCCAGCTGCCAAGTAGGGAAAGTTGAAGGTCAGGACCTAGTGATGGACTGTGAATTTTTGGATTGTTCTTTTTCTTTAAGAACCTGCTGGGGGTAAGGATCTTCCAAAAAAATGAAAAATCCTTAATAGGGCCCTTAACCATTGCAAATCATTCATAGCACTTCTGTCCTGTTTTGACCACTTCAGCCACCAGGACCAAGGGCGTACATACGAAAAAAGTAGACTATGGAGCTGCCAAGGGACCCTTTACGAGAGGAGGCTCATCCCATTTACTACTAATTGGTGAGAAAATGTGCAGGACACCCCCTCTTCAGAGACACTGCATTGGGAATTGGCCCAATGGCCATGGAAAGTTGATGTGTGTGGGGTGGGGAGGACAAACAACAAGCCGTCGTACCCTTCGAGGAATCCCATTGTGATCTTTGCTATGGGGCCTCCACTTTTCTATGTATGCACTGACCAGGACTCCGTTGCGATTATATCTTCTGTGCTCCCATTAGCTATTGTAGCACCCATTCATTTCAATAGAGAGATTAGTATATATGACGACGGTAGATCTGTAACCTGCACTGACACATGGTGGTCCATCTGAATTGCACAGTCAGATCTGCAGCGCAAGAAATACGATGGCAATTACCAGCTGTCTCCGCAAGCAACAGACAATAGAGAACAATGCAAACGACAACCACTGGATAGATTAACAAATATTCCAGAAATTCTCACTGGTAATTAAAGGCTTTGTTTCCAACTACTAAAATAAATCTTCCCCTGAACATTTAATGTATCCCTAGAACAATGTTTGTTTAAAGAAGGACATTTTACTTGTATGTTCCATGATAATAGGGAGCGATAATTACAGTTTACAGACCAGAGGAATACAGGCATGAATGTCATTGCCGAAGACAGCCAATTAGACAATACAGCGTCTGGTGTCCCAACATAGCTTTATGTTACGTACCTAACTTTATATCTGTTTGAAGACCTGAATCTTATTGAATAATGCCATGAAAATGACGCTATGGAACCAGGAGTCAATCAGCTGTCAATGATGATTAGTTGCTTATTGTCGTAGTAATGGTTATGGTTGCAGTTCCTACTATAAATAAGGTAAAAGTAAAGTTTGGAATTATAGACACTTTGTATGTATTGTTTCCTTATTGTTTTTTGCGGGCGCCAAATTTGTTAGAAATTGCACCGGAAAACTGGCGTAAATTATAGCAGAAACCTAGATTTCACTCTGTGGGGCAGAGCAAGGTGTAGGGATGCACCGGGCCACGCACCTTGCCTCCCAAGATCGGACTACTCCCCCATCAGACAATTTAAAAAAAAGTATGCTCACTTCATCGCTCCTCTTTTTCTCTTCGGGTCCCTCAGTGTAATGAGGCTCATACAAGGTCCTAACGCCGGGTAGCGTCAGGACAATTTTTGTGATGCAGCACTGATGACGTGCTCAGCGTCAGGGCCTTGTATGAGCCGCAGCATGCTGAGGGAGTCTAAGGGGATGCGAAGGGCAGTAGCAAAGAGGAGCAGTGAGGTAAGTATACTGCGTTCACCTCTTAATAAAAGTGTGGCATCTTAGGCCTCATGCCTCTTCAGTTTTTTTCTTCAGGGTGCTATCCGTTTTTTTAACGGATAGCACACCCTGACACATTCATTTCAATGGGGCCATGCGCACTTCCGTTGTTTTAACGGAACCGTGTGGCCGTTCCGTCAAAAATAGGACAGGTCCTACACCTGTCCGTATTTGGCGGAACAGTCTCGGCCTTTTCATTGATTTGGTCCGTGAAACAACGGACTGCACACGGAAGGCATCCGTGTGCGGTCCGTGTTTCACGGATCCGCCATTAGCGGCTGTACAACGGTCGACGGATGTGTGCATGAGGCCTTACGAATTGTTTATTAAGACAGGCGTATGAAACGCCAGTCTAAAAGGCTTTGTAAACCTTTAACATCGTTTTTTGTTTAAATAGAATTGTCCATCAGTGTGATTGGTGCAACTTCCTAAATACATTTTATGAAAACTTATTTTTACTTTTTGAGATAGAGCTGGTTTGTATCCTGTATACAGAGCAGCTGTATCTTGCGCTGAATCCTCTGTCAGGTCAGTGGGACTGACAGGTTCAGTGTCAGCGGGTCCTGCAGGTCCTGAAAGGAGTACGTAGCTTTTAATTATGGTCCCCCATAGAGTTAAATTATACATTTCTGTCTACCGGCAGCCACCACTAGGGGGAGCTTAGGAGCTTACAGAAGACAGATTTATTATTTTCAATGGGAGCTGTACACATTTATCTTTAGTAGGCAAGCAGACAGAATTTTTTCTATTACTCTCTGGCTTTGTGAAGGGAAGCAGAGAACGGAGCTCCAACCCTTATGTAGAGTATATTATGAAATATATTATAAAAAACTATAGGCATACTTTAATTCATTTACTAGAGTACCGCTTAAATAGTAACGAATATAATTTCATTATTTTATATATTCCTTAAATAACCTGCAGGTCAAGACTAATATTCATATTTATTGCCTTTCAGTAGATTCCAGGCTACTAGTGATTGTAGGGCACTGATAGAATACAAGCTGCCATAGTCAGCAGCCAATATTCTGCTGAAGGGTCTACAGGTCTAAAGGGCACATATCCAATAATAACGTTATATAAGGCCAGTTTTATATTTTACATTTCCTAATATATGATTTAAAATGGAGATTTATTTTTATTCGAAAATTCTACTTTGATCACGACATTTACAAATCCTGACATACTGTTAGGGATCTGCCAGGTACTACATCTAGGTATACTCCTGGGATTAATCAATCCACACCTGAGGCCAGACCTGCTAGACTGACACCGTCTCCCACCAACCAGGGTGGCAGGCTTAGGAGTGGGAGAGCCTATCGCGGCCTGGTCAGTCGGAGTTAGCTCCGCCCCCTGTCCTTTATTACCTGCTGTGTTCTCCTCCTCAGTGCTTGTAATTCTTCTGGATTCCTGGCCCCACTGCTGCTTGCTCCAGCCTGCTTCTGCCGTGCTTCTGCCTTGCTGCAGTTCCGCTTTACCTGCTTCGCTTTGCCCCTGGCTTGCTTCCTTCTCCGTGCTCACGTTGGTATACTCCACTTCATCCTGGTCTTGACTATTCGTTCACCGCTCCGTTTCCTCGCGGCGTTCCGTGGGCTACTGCCCCTTCCCTTGCGTGTTCCCTGTTTGTTTTCCCATGCACTTAGACAGCGTAGGGACCGCCGCCCAGTTGTACCCCGTCGCCTAGGGCGGGTCGTTGCAAGTAGGCAGGGACAGGGCGGTGGGTAGATTAGGGCTCACTTTCCCTTCACCTCCTTCCTGCCATTACACATACCAGAAGAAACATTGACGTTCAAAAATACATATAGCGACATATAGCCTGGAATTATGTCACTCAAGAAATTGAAAGTATTAATATAAGGCGTATTCTTTATGATTAACCCTTAAATTACTCGCAGAAATTTGACATATCTGTTTTAGTGACATGATATAGAAAGGTTATTTCTCCATTGACATTTCTAGTCAGAGATTCTTCAAGGTATTAAATATTAAAATTTCTACAGGGAAAGGGGGAATATATGAGATATGACTAGAATAGATAGACTTGTCATGACATTTTGCAAACAGCTATTTGCATCAATGAGTGGGAGTTACATGCATGGGCTCCACATACAAACTCTTCTTTTCTTGCCTATATAAGTATTCTGGCTCTACATTTACTGCCTGTGTTTTGTACCATTATCTTGGCCCTGTCTGTTGTCACATAGTTAGGCCTCATGCAATGTCATACGTACCATAAAGCCTGACCAAACGGCTGCTATGGGGCCCCTGGATAGAGGGTGCGCAGCCCTGGTTGTTTTATCCCCCTACCCCTGCCATTGGGTAGTAGGAGCTTCTACAGGACTCCCCTCCCCATTAGAACTGCATTGTTAGCAAACAAGAGGGTGAACCATTAGCCCAATTGTCATGGAAAGGGCATAGAGCGGAAACCATACACTAGGCCCCGCTGTCCTGTGCGCCAAATCCAGGCATGGTAATGAGGGGCTCATTTGAGTTTAGGCTATGGGGATATCTCTCTTCTACAGATGTAGCAATCTTTAACTTGACTCTAAACGCATTAAATACACAGTGGTAAGAAAATTTAACTTGACTTTTTCAATGACTTTTCAATGGCGTTTGTTGTGTTAAAGGGATTATTCGGGACTTGCCAACATTTTCTATAGGGCAGGTAATGGTATAAAAAAGTAAACTTTCCAATACTTACCCTTGAAATGCCCCCCGCTCCAGGCTTCGATCCCGGAAGCTGTCACGTGCTGTTTATCAGTCACGTGCCATTGTAGCCAATCACTGGCCTCAGCGTTAATGCTGCGATGATACGGTGAAGCTGAGTTCAGTGATTGTCTGCAGCAGCACGATGAATCGCATATGACCGCTGCAGAAGCTTCCGAGACCGGAGCAACGGGGACCGGTTCCACTGCGTTGCAGTGGGTTGGCATTGCAGGGTGGAGTATCGGATAGTTAATTATATTATACCGTTACCTGCCCTAGAACTTTTTTTGAATGTCCTGTATAACCCCTTTAAGTGATAAGTTATCACGCTGCAGCGAGTTACCAGTTGCTACATATGTATGTATGCCACTCGGCTCAAGCACACATCGATATGGACCTATTTTCCTGTGTGCCTCAAATTTTATATGCACAATACAATGAAAGTGAGGGATCAGCGGCGCTCCTCCGAGCTCATCCGTGGAGGGAAGTGATGTCTTTTACCGGCTGCCACCTACTGCGGTCCCTGATGTGCAGAAAAGTAGCAGTGTCGTATCGGGGTATCGGCGCCAGGCTCGGAAGATAAAGAACAAGGTCCGGTCCAGAAACGCGTTGTCGATCCAATAAAAGAGTACCTTGAACAATATAACCAGAGAATTCGTTCTTTATCTTCCGAGCCTGGCGCCAATACCCGATACGACACTGCTACTTTTCTGCTCATCATTCCTCTTCAAATTTTATATAAAATCCATGAGAAAAAAATGAAACTGTGGCATGTTCCTACATATGCAGAATTATGGATATATTCTCCCCTAGGCTGTTAGGAAATAATATGGTACCTCATTGGGGTGCCATACAATGAGTGTCTATGGTTTTGTATTACAGACTCGTAGGGACTTTGCGTGCAATGTATTTGTTTTGCCCGGAGTGCTCCTTTAAAACTGTACTGGTTATTGTAGCTTTTTCTTGCAACTGTAACATAAATAATCCAGAAGACCTCAGCTCATAGAAGAAATGAGTATTTAGCAGTACTGAATGGACCCAGGGGTCTCTTCTATAAGCCCTTCAGTAGTTTTCATGGATTGGCCAAGTGTTTGCAGCCGTTGGGTCCCAGTCCTTTTTATAGGAGCGTCCTTTGCCATTGTCCCTGAAGGTGGCATTTGTAGTATACGTCTGGGCCAGTAAAAGACAACACTTGGCTCCAATTGCAAAATGAATATTGCTTCTCGGTAGTTTCCCCAAAAGAATGAGCCACGAGACACCAAATACTCATTTTGATTCTGCTTATGTCGTGGTTTGGGAATGGAGTCTTTGCACCGTGAGTTGTTTCTACGTGATGGCCGAGCACTAAGCGATCACAGTTATTTCTGTTAATTAGCACGAAAGATCAAGGGAGGAAAGGTAAAAATATAAGGATATGTGCGCTACAAATTTAGAGGTTTATGCTTCGTCCTGCAAGGAAAAATATCTAATTACTTTTCAACGGACTGGTTCACATACTTGCAGCTGAGAACCTACACAGGAGTATTCCAGAAGTAGGAGATGTCGACAGTTTAATGAGTTGTGCTTCTGTACAATTATGCAAAAAGATACCAAAACATATAATAAAAGTCGAGGGAAAATCCACCTACCAGGGTATTACTGCTTCTTTTTTGGCAAGAAAACATCAAGTAATCATTATAAAAACATTACTTATTCTGTGTGTAAAATATGAAACTAGCATATGATATTTATTCTTCTAAAAGGAAATGTTTCATCTTATTTTATTTTTGCTAATGACCTATTTTTGCTAAATGACCTATTGACTTCTACATGAAAGTGTAGTGAGCATGCTCTGTGACATATGCAGGGGTCGCTGTCACATTATTATGAGCACCTCCTACTTTCGACATCGGCAGCACGCAGCCCATGAAGGAAGTGATGGGTCGTGGGCTGGCTTCGTGGGTATATAAGGTGTGTGATAGGCTGTCTGAATACATATCACTCGTTGTTGCCATGGGTAAAAGGGGCGATTTATCAGAGTTTAAAAAATGGATGATCATTGGCTTTCGAGCCCAGGGCGGCAATATTTCTCAAACAGCGCAGTTTGTGAACGGTTTCGCGTGCTGCTGTGGTGAAAGTGTATAGTGAGTGAACAAATGGCACCATTGGGAATAACCAATGTGGAAACTGCGGAGCACCAAGTGCCACTGATGTGAGAGGTGAACGTCGGCTATGAAGGTGTGTGAGGGGCAAACGACACGCTACAGTGGAGCAGCTCACCATGAAAATCAACCAGGGGGCTACCAGACGTGTGTCTAGAACAACAGTTCAGCAAACCCCACTGCGTATGGGGCTCCGAAGCAGATGGATGGTCACGTCTCCTATGTAACAAAGGTGCATCAGAAGAAAAGGCTTCAATTTGCATGGCAGAATCGGAATTGGACCACCGATGATTGGCAAAGGGTTGCCTTCCCCGATGAGACACGTTTTTTGCTTCATCGGACGTTGGCGTGTCAGGCAAAAAACATCAAAGAACAAACGCCCTGCAACCATTGCTGGAAGAACACAAGCTGGTGGCGGCAGCATTATGGTCTGGGTAATTTTTCATGGCATTCTCTGGCCCACTCATCCATGTGGAAGGCACTCTGAACTGATTTGGGTATGAATCCATCGTTGCAGATCACGTCCCCCCATACATGCTGTTTGTCTTCCCTGGGGCAGATGGAATCTTCCAGCAAGACAATGCGACATGTCACCCGGCTAGAAATGTCCACAACCCTGTGGCTACTGTGCCAACACTGATAAGTGTACAATATACTCCTACACTGAGGTAGGAATGTCCACATGACAGCCCACATGTAGCCCTGCAAGCAATAAAATTCAAACTCCTCCTTTTAGGGTTTCCATTCAGCTCAGTAGAGGAAGTAACTTGGGAAAAAACATCTATAAAATATGGCAACAAATTCAATTTTTGAATAAAAATATAACTTTTGCAATGGCGTACCCTGAGGTGTATCACTGTGTGCTGTGTCTTTTCTTTGGTTGCTTCTTGTAATTGACCTACATAGTCTAACAGTTGTGTTCTAATGTTAAGAACAAAAGCAGAAAGAGGTAAGTTTGAAAAGGTTATATCTGATAAGGGCTTTATTTTCTTCAAAAAGTTAACTTCTGTGTGTTCCCTTGGAAACTTGCTTTTTGGTTTGCCCGAGGGCTCTCCCTGTCCAAATCTTTTTAGTCCTGTCCATATTCCTTGTCACTGTTCCCCTCTGAGATGTGCTTGGAACTTGACAGAATATCAAATACTAAGTGATCTTTGCAGAGACAATCACAAAGCGCAATGACATCTTCTATCTCTACTGCTGGCTTAGAAATAGTTTCCCCTAATGCAAGAGGACCGATAAGAATATTCCTGAGCATCGCTTGACTTCTGCACCTTCTTCAGATAATTTGTTGCTTAACTTGAAGAACTCTCTTTTGGAACATTTATCTTAAAAGAATAACGTAAGATGCAAAAGTATAAATTATCTACATCTCTTATAAGACTTCTTGTTTCTTTATTCAACACATGGTGTCGAGACACTTATCTTAACCTTTCTTATACCCATCATTAGTTCTTATACATCGAATTGAAGGACAACTGAAGGAATAATGTTTATTTTTCATTCCAATTGATGTGAATTTCCCATAATTCATACTAGAACTTCAAGTGAACTTCCACCTTGGAGACACTTTGAACCTCATTGTAATATTGACAATACTCTATTATACAAGGGGGGGGGGGGGTGCAAAAGTAGGTATACAGTTTAAATAATAGGTAGATATAATAATAATAATAATAATAATAATAATAATAGATATTACAGTTTAACCCCTTCCCGCCGCAGCTCTTTTTCAGGTTTTCATTTTCGTTTTTTCCTCCCCACTTTCCAAAAGCCATAACATCTTTATTTTTCCATCTATATAGTACTATGAGGGCTTGCAGGACGAGTTGTAGTTTTTCGTATCACCATTTATTTTGCCATATAATGTACTAGGAAACGGGGAAAAAAATATTTGTGGGGTAGAAAATGAAAAAAACAGCGATTCCTCCATGATTTTTTGTGCACCGTTTTTACGGAATTCACTGTGCAATTAAAACAACATGTTAACTTTATTCTGCGGGTCAATACGATTACGCCGATACCAAATATATATAGTTTCTTCTATATTTTACAAGTAAAAACCTAAGTGTAAAAAAGAAAATGTATTTTGTGTCGTCAAATTCCGAGAGCCATAACTTTTTTATTTTTCCGTCGATTAAGTGGTATGTGGGCTTATTTTTTGCGGGATAAGCTGTCGTCTTTAATAATATCATTTTGGGGTACATGCGATGGTTTGATTACTTTTTATTTCATTTTTTGTGGGAGATTAGGTGACCAAAAAATAGAGATTCTGGCGTTTACAATTTTTTTTTTTTACGCCGTTCACCGTGCAGGTTAAATAATGACATATTGTAATAGTTTAGACTTTTACGGACGCGGCGATACCAATTATGTTTATTTATTTATTTTTTTACTATGGTCTAGGGCGAAAATGGGAAAAGGTTTTTTTTTGGAACTTTTAATATATATATATATTTTTTTACACAAAAAAAACAACTTTATTTAACTAATTTTTACTTTTTTTATTAGTCCCCCTAGGGGACTTCAACCCCTAGGGGGACTATCGCTTGCACGATATACTGCAATACTAATGTATTGCAGTATATCGTGATTCTGACAGGCATCTATTAAGGCAGGGCTTAATATGTGCACAAAGATGGTGGACCTGGGGGCCTTCATTAGACCCCCAGGCAGCCATAGCAACCATCGCCCTCCCGCGATTGCATTGCGGGGGGCGCGATGAGCTGTTAGAGGGGTTCACCCCCTCTTTCTAACGATTTAAATGCTGCGGTCGCTATTGACAAACAGCCGACATCCGCATTGTATGGAGCGAGTTCACTCCGTGAGACCAATCCATACTTCCCCTACCTGGCTTTGGCGTATGGATACGTCAAATGTCGGGAAGGGGTTAAATAGTATTTTATAGAACAACAAAACAATTAAGTACAATCTCTTATATGCTCAGATTGGCGGCCCTCACTATTTACATATTGCTGTAATCTAGTTTTTACCCTCACACTTTGGCACAGAGTTTTATATTGGCAATCATTTCTTGACTTGCTGCTTGTATGAACTGAATCATGTTATCACCCGTGCCTGGTTTTCTTGAATATACCTTATCTTTGATAACTCCTCAAAAGAAAAAGTCCATCGGGGTAAAGTCTGGTGATCGTGGTGGCCATTCAGTCGGGCCTCGACTACCTCTCCACCTATTGGGTAATTTTTTGTCAAGAACATTACGCACTGCTAAAGCATAGTGGGGAGGGGGCTCCAGCTTGCTGAAAATAGAAGTCTTCATTTTCATGCTCCAGATGCAATTGTGGTATTACATTTTCTTGGAGCATGATAAGGTCCAGGTCTGAGGTAACCGTTGTATTGTAGAAGAAAGGTCCAATTACCCCTTTAAATGAAAGGGTCGCCCAAACTGTAACTCCAGGGTGGTTCAACTGTTCTTCAATTGTTGCAAGGGGGCTTTCTGTTGAGTAATAAACACAGTTGTGCCTATTAACAGCACCTGAAAGTTTTGAAGTTGGCTTCACTGGACCAAGTTATTCTAATAATCTCCTTGTGTTTCTTCATTCAAAATTGCCTCACAAAATTGTAAACTCCGATCTGGATCATCCTCTAATAATCCATGGATTAATCTTGGCCGATACATTTTCTGCCCTAAGCGTTGCATTAGACGACCCAAAGATCTACAGGAAATGTCCAACTCTTTAGAAGCTCTTTTTAGATATTTTGGGGCTTTGAGTAAATGCCAGTGCCACTAACATCTCATTCATCAGTTGTAACACTCAACGGTCGACCACTTTTTGGTGCATGACAATTGGATCCAGTTCTGTCAAATTTGATACGTATATGGAATATTGATCGTCAACCAATCACAGCACAGCTTTCACTTCTGATAGTGCTCTTCAGAAATGAAATATTTTTAGACTGTTTGAAAAATCTCCCCGTATATACCTACTTATGCATGCCCCCCCCCTGTATATTACCCAGGTTGCCTTCTTTAGGACTAGGGTGTAACTTCAAAATAGACAGCCCATGGGGTTAGGGTCCCATGCGAAGAGCATGCCCCACTGAGGCTTACAAGTCAGGAGAAAACAAAGGGTAATGTTGGCTTCTTCTCCTAGAAGTAGTGGGGTGGGGGTAGCCAGCTCTGCGCCCTCGTGTACCTGAAGGTTGGGATGTGATAGCATGACCCAGCAACAAGTGGGGCCAATATTTTTGCCATGGGAACCTCTCTGCTTTACGTATGCCATTGCTTTAGAAATAAAGCTGATGTGGGTAATAGAGCAAGGCATTGGCTTCTTGCAAGGCAATGGCTTATTCGCAGGTGCTGTCAACAGAAAGCTGCCGGTATTTTTGTTAAAAGGACAGGCAGAAAAGCTAGTGATGAGAAATTCAAATGAAATGACTATCATCGTTTTTAATTTCAGGGTATAGTAACTAACCACCCGTGACATTATACATGACATCACAAGATCTAAACATACTATAAACATGAAGAACTAATTTATATAGCGAGCTGGGCTATTGGACTGGATATGTTGTGTCTCTACGCTCCTAATTTTGGCCCCTCTGTTCTATTAGGGGACCTTGTGGGCTCCAAACATAGGGGAATAGGACCCTGGTTGGAGTTGCCACCTATATTACTGTGCCACTATATATTTTTGATTATTCCTATTTTATCTTTCTTTTTAATGCTGTGATCATATAGTTATGGTTTTATGCAGATCACACTACAATAATAATATATATTTGGACTTAATTTATCTTTGGCTAACTTCAGCAGGTTTTCATTTTGAGTACATATTCTTGAGATTCATCTTTACATCAACTTCATCTATTAACTGTGTCTTTTTTTTTTTTTTGTAAGTCTGAGAGATGATAACCATCCTGCATCGGTTTCCAGCATTACTACACAAAACGAGACAGGTTTACTATTGTTGCTCTGGCATTTGTTGCACCTTTTTTTGGATAAAAATCTATTTAAATAAATTTATTATTGATTTGCGCCAAAAAGAACAGATTTCAAAAGTGTCTAGAGAAGGGGATGAGACTTAGTGGAAAGGGCAGAAAGTGCACCAAAATGTTGGTGCAAAAAAAATGGCATGAACTGAGCCAACCAGGAGGTGTTATAAGGAAGAGAAAAGTGTCTAACATGTCTAGCAAGATGCGTCAAATTTTCTGACTCTCTGGTCTAAGTATATTAGACAGCATTAGTAAATCTGTCCCAATACGTCTAGGGTACTGTTGAGACCCATTTTTGGTCCAGAAAACAGGGGTACACCTCCTCTGTGTCTTCGTCACATATTGCACATATACAGTACAGGGTTAGACTGGCACCTCCAGAGTACCAGAGGATGAGCCACGGGTGACTGGCCCACCAAGGTATCCAAGAATCCTCCAATGGGTCCAGTCTTTACATATTTATGGGTCTCAAAGGTCCAGCAAAAGACAACCCCATTTGGACCCCACTAGGGTCTATTTCTTTTGGGATGATTCATAAATAACCCATTAAACTGTATTGACAATGTGTTCTGTGTGTGCAATGATGACAACAAAGATTATAATGCAATTAAAACTGGATGAGGAAGTTCTGTATAGATTGAGGGTGAACTCTCAGAGTGATTTCCTCTGGTTGGCCTAAAGAACCCCATTCCGACACTATCTTCAGAAACCCAGCCTGTGCTTTTCTACTACGTTGGGCTGGGTTTGTGACATTTTTATCCAGTTACACCCTGTGGGAAGTAATGGGTACACCATTTGCCCTATGGATAAAGTTGTCCTGCCGCAAAGCACCATGGTCCCAAATTCAGAGCCATGAAAAAGGCCTTTAGGAGGGATTATTTCTAATAAACACATCTACTCTCTAGTTATACATGGATGCTGATTGTATTTATACATAAATACATAGAGTTGAATATCCCTTTAAGTAAGAGGCCATCCTTTATAATTATTTTTTTTTTACATTGCATCATGTTTTTGCTCACAGTGGAGAAATACTTCTATATGTATATGTAAATAAAGGAACAGCATTTTCTTAGATTGTCACAATGAAGTACATTGCCTACTTGGATCAACACTTAAAGTGACAGGAAGACTTACAATTAGGGGACCCCTGTTGTTTTCCCGATACTTATTCTGGAAGAAGATGTAGACAACTGTGGCGGCCAGAGAGTAGAGGAAGGCGAAGACGGCAATTGTGACAAAGAACTCAGCTGAAGAAGAAAAATCACCTATCAGCGAGAGATTTTCTTTCCTCTTCCCTTCACATGTGGGGACATCAAAATTCACCTGCTGCAACCTAAAAAAAACAGAGAAGAATATAATGCACAGACAAGGCATAAATCCCATAAAGGTCAAAGGCATTTCCGATTCAATTAAATATATTACATTATACAGTTCCTACAGTTTGAGCCATAAATATTTTATAGCGTACATGGTGGTTCTATTTATTGGTTAAAATGTTGCTCTTATAACAAAGGGATGTTTTGTCTATACTACACTCACAACAAGACTAATATGGCTACATTTTCTGTAACAGCTTTGTTGGGAGACATTTTACACGGCCTGATATGGACCGCTAAAATGAGTGCCGATCGTTGATCGCCACTTGTTTGCTTCTTTCACAAGGAGCTTTGATCGATAATGTATGGGGATGAAAAATCATTTGTCCCCATGCATTTGCATCATGTCGGGAGCACATCTCCCTGTTTAAACAAAAAGATGTGCTGCTGACTACCGACCATTTTATTGGCTGCATTAAAGAGCCGATCAGCCGGTGATTGTGAACGAGTGAGGTAAGGGGCCCAAACAACTCTCTGTCCCCCTCTGGTAACATGTGTGAAGTGAAAATAATGATAACAGCATTACAATTGTTGCAGAGACCTACACATATCTGTGATCATACACTTTCTGATGGCTCCTGTAACAAACAGTCTTGTACAGGGTTCGATCTTCTCCAAACTCCTTCTACTTCAGCCAAAATCAGACTGGTGGTGATGGTCGGGGTGTTTAATCCAAGGGGCAGTGCTTAGTTTTCCTGTTCTTCATTGTAGAGTTAACAGTGGGGGAGGGCTCCTGCTGTACCATGATGCCTTACAGCCACATATGTTGCCTCCTGGTTTGGGGTGCATAATTTTTCTTCTTTTTTTATTTTTAACTTTTCTCCTTCAACTTAAAGTCAAACAGGATGTCGCAGTAAATAATTATTGGATTTATTTGGGGAGGGGGGTATGGTTAGGGACACATTTTATGGTCCTTTAATTTGCAGCAGAGACAATAGATGTAATATGTTACTTGGAAATAGTAATATAATGACTGCATTGTTAAAAGATCTAAAGGACTTGCAACTTAACTCCCACATTACCCATGGGACACCATTACCAAATTTCTCCTGCTTTGATGTATGACTCCTTAATGTACTTCAGACAGTTAACAGTGGCCGCATATTAATATTTCAATCGATCTGTCATTCTGGCTAAACTAACCTCAATAATGAATTGTGAGTGGGCTTGCTAGGATTTTATATTCAAACACGAGGACTGTACTCCGACAATCCAAAGGATCTACTCCAACTAACTGTGCAATTATTCCTATATTTAAGAGGAAAATTAATTATCAATCTTTATTCATATACATTAAAAGAATTATAACTGAACCCTATCAAGGACATAGAAAAGTGAGTTAAAAAATAATCCATGGACCTTACTTTTGAAAATATGAATATTATATTTTGAATCTGCTGAACGGCAGATATAGCTTATATTGGAGAGAGTGTTTACATATGTTTGTTTGTGGAATTAAAGTCAGTACCCCAATTGGGGGGAACAACAGCCCACTCCAAAAGCGAGAGGCAGTCACTATGATATGGAAAAAGATATACCAATAGGTGTCTGTTAGTTTGAGTGCAACTGGAGGCATTCCTCCTAGAAGAACCCAGACACCACCCACTCTAAATCATCTAAGGTAATGGATACTCTCAATATTGAAAATTGGAGGTATTCCTCCCAGAGTTTCAGCAGACTATCTAGAATGTCTAAAGTGCTAGAGACATTCCTCTTGAATTTATGAACATTGGGGGCGTCCCCTGCAGTATGTTACACACTCCGTATTAGAGGCATTCCCCTCAAAAAAAACAAAAACACATGGAGACATTTCTCCTACAGTATATCACACACTCTGTATTTGAGATAATCCTCTCCAAATAAACAAACACTTGCAGGTTTTCCTCCCAAAAAGCTGCACATTCTGACTCTCCCTCTATATTTCGCTAAACCATGATGTTGGTATTGTATTGGTATTATAAGGGCTGGTCCCATGTAGACATGAGAGATCATTCAGATTTTTATGTGTGAGCAATCATTTTCATTAGCAATGAACACCATCTTTTATCTTCATTAATCAGGGGTCATTATTACTACAATTGCTCGTAATCGTTCGGTTGTGAATGATAGTTGCTTCTTGTAAACACGTCTTATTGCATTCTTATAGTCTGAGCGTCTGCTCTTAAAAATATTTTCAAAACCACAAAAAAGGCCATACTCACTAGGTAGGTGGGTGGGTGAAAACCCGTTCCCATCAGGACGCAGACGGGTCAAAGAATGCTGCAGAAGGAGTGTGCATTAAATAGTGATAGCCCCTCCCACTAGTCTTGAGGGGAGTGGCGGACTAAGTGCTCAAAGGTGTGCGATAAATGAGTGTCAGTGTAGTGCTAGGGTGTGAATGGATGGTAAAAAATAAATATGTATGTATGAAAGTGTCAGAACTGTGTAATAATGTAATAAAAATAAATAAATAAATAAATGTGATGAATAGGGGTCAGTGCTGTGAATAGTACATGGGGTGTCAGTACTATGTGTAATACGTGGAGGGATAATGTGCTGGTCGTCAGGCATGGCGTATCTTGCCGAATAACAGCCTATTTGTAACGCCGCTAGTGTTAGCTAAAGCGGGCTGCTCTGCATTCCAAACCAAACGCCAGCACATCATGCCCTCCCAGCATATAAGACCAGCACATTATCCCTCCACGTATTACACATAGTACTGACACCCCATGTACTATTCACAGCACTGACCCCTATTCATCACATTTATTTATTTATTTATTTTTATTACATTATTACACAGTTCTGACACTTTCATACATACATATTTATTTTTTACCATCCATTCACACCCTAGCACTACACTGACACTCATTTATCGCACACCTTTGAGCACTTAGTCCGCCACTCCCCTCAAGACTAGTGGGAGGGGCTATCACTATTTAATGCACACTCCTTCTGCAGCATTCTTTGACCCGTCTGCGTCCTGATGGGAACGGGTTTTCACCCACCCACCTACCTAGTGAGTATGGCCTTTTTTGTGGTTTTGATGATCTTTATGTCCCATTTTTTCTGTTTGTGTTTTTAAATTAGGAACGAAAAGTTCTGGTTAGGGACTCGCAAGGCACTGGGGACCCTTGACGTTGGGTTGCGAGCTTTGCGTATTTTGGCCAAAATAACAACTAATACCCCATGTTTCATGGATATTTCTTACTACGTATACTATACTTTTTTTCAGGACGCAGCCGGGTCTTATATGCTGGGAGGGCATGATGTGCTGGCGTTTGGTTTGGAATGCAGAGCAGCCCGCTTTAGCTAACACTAGCGGCGTTACAAATAGGCTGTTATTCGGCAAGATACGCCATGCCTGACGACCAGCACATTATCCCTCCACGTATTACACATAGTACTGACACCCCATGTACTATTCACAGCACTGACCCCTATTCATCACATTTATTTATTTATTTATTTTTATTACATTATTACACAGTTCTGACACTTTCATACATACATATTTATTTTTTACCATCCATTCACACCCTAGCACTACACTGACACTCATTTATCGCACACCTTTGAGCACTTAGTCCGCCACTCCCCTCAAGACTAGTGGGAGGGGCTATCACTATTTAATGCACACTCCTTCTGCAGCATTCTTTGACCCGTCTGCGTCCTGATGGGAACGGGTTTTCACCCACCCACCTACCTAGTGAGTATGGCCTTTTTTGTGGTTTTGATGATCTTTATGTCCCATTTTTTCTGTTTGTGTTTTTAAATTAGGAACGAAAAGTTCTGGTTAGGGACTCGCAAGGCACTGGGGACCCTTGACGTTGGGTTGCGAGCTTTGCGTATTTTGGCCAAAATAACAACTAATACCCCATGTTTCATGGATATTTCTTACTACGTATACTATACTTTTTTTCAGGACGCAGCCGGGTCTTATATGCTGGGAGGGCATGATGTGCTGGCGTTTGGTTTGGAATGCAGAGCAGCCCGCTTTAGCTAACACTAGCGGCGTTACAAATAGGCTGTTATTCGGCAAGATACGCCATGCCTGACGACCAGCACATTATCCCTCCACGTATTACACATAGTACTGACACCCCATGTACTATTCACAGCACTGACCCCTATTCATCACATTTATTTATTTATTTATTTTTATTACATTATTACACAGTTCTGACACTTTCATACATACATATTTATTTTTTACCATCCATTCACACCCTAGCACTACACTGACACTCATTTATCGCACACCTTTGAGCACTTAGTCCGCCACTCCCCTCAAGACTAGTGGGAGGGGCTATCACTATTTAATGCACACTCCTTCTGCAGCATTCTTTGACCCGTCTGCGTCCTGATGGGAACGGGTTTTCACCCACCCACCTACCTAGTGAGTATGGCCTTTTTTGTGGTTTTGATGATCTTTATGTCCCATTTTTTCTGTTTGTGTTTTTAAATTAGGAACGAAAAGTTCTGGTTAGGGACTCGCAAGGCACTGGGGACCCTTGACGTTGGGTTGCGAGCTTTGCGTATTTTGGCCAAAATAACAACTAATACCCCATGTTTCATGGATATTTCTTACTACGTATACTATACTTTTTTTCAGGACGCAGCCGGGTCTTATATGCTGGGAGGGCATGATGTGCTGGCGTTTGGTTTGGAATGCAGAGCAGCCCGCTTTAGCTAACACTAGCGGCGTTACAAATAGGCTGTTATTCGGCAAGATACGCCATGCCTGACGACCAGCACATTATCCCTCCACGTATTACACATAGTACTGACACCCCATGTACTATTCACAGCACTGACCCCTATTCATCACATTTATTTATTTATTTATTTTTATTACATTATTACACAGTTCTGACACTTTCATACATACATATTTATTTTTTACCATCCATTCACACCCTAGCACTACACTGACACTCATTTATCGCACACCTTTGAGCACTTAGTCCGCCACTCCCCTCAAGACTAGTGGGAGGGGCTATCACTATTTAATGCACACTCCTTCTGCAGCATTCTTTGACCCGTCTGCGTCCTGATGGGAACGGGTTTTCACCCACCCACCTACCTAGTGAGTATGGCCTTTTTTGTGGTTTTGATGATCTTTATGTCCCATTTTTTCTGTTTGTGTTTTTAAATTAGGAACGAAAAGTTCTGGTTAGGGACTCGCAAGGCACTGGGGACCCTTGACGTTGGGTTGCGAGCTTTGCGTATTTTGGCCAAAATAACAACTAATACCCCATGTTTCATGGATATTTCTTACTACGTATACTATACTTTTTTTCAGGACGCAGCCGGGTCTTATATGCTGGGAGGGCATGATGTGCTTGCGTTTGGTTTGGAATGCAGAGCAGCCCGCTTTAGCTAACACTAGCGGCGTTACAAATAGGCTGTTATTCGGCAAGATACGCCATGCCTGACGACCAGCACATTATCCCTCCACGTATTACACATAGTACTGACACCCCATGTACTATTCACAGCACTGACCCCTATTCATCACATTTATTTATTTATTTATTTTTATTACATTATTACACAGTTCTGACACTTTCATACATACATATTTATTTTTTACCATCCATTCACACCCTAGCACTACACTGACACTCATTTATCGCACACCTTTGAGCACTTAGTCCGCCACTCCCCTCAAGACTAGTGGGAGGGGCTATCACTATTTAATGCACACTCCTTCTGCAGCATTCTTTGACCCGTCTGCGTCCTGATGGGAACGGGTTTTCACCCACCCACCTACCTAGTGAGTATGGCCTTTTTTGTGGTTTTGATGATCTTTATGTCCCATTTTTTCTGTTTGTGTTTTTAAATTAGGAACGAAAAGTTCTGGTTAGGGACTCGCAAGGCACTGGGGACCCTTGACGTTGGGTTGCGAGCTTTGCGTATTTTGGCCAAAATAACAACTAATACCCCATGTTTCATGGATATTTCTTACTACGTATACTATACTTTTTTTCAGGACGCAGCCGGGTCTTATATGCTGGGAGGGCATGATGTGCTGGCGTTTGGTTTGGAATGCAGAGCAGCCCGCTTTAGCTAACACTAGCGGCGTTACAAATAGGCTGTTATTCGGCAAGATACGCCATGCCTGACGACCAGCACATTATCCCTCCACGTATTACACATAGTACTGACACCCCATGTACTATTCACAGCACTGACCCCTATTCATCACATTTATTTATTTATTTATTTTTATTACATTATTACACAGTTCTGACACTTTCATACATACATATTTATTTTTTACCATCCATTCACACCCTAGCACTACACTGACACTCATTTATCGCACACCTTTGAGCACTTAGTCCGCCACTCCCCTCAAGACTAGTGGGAGGGGCTATCACTATTTAATGCACACTCCTTCTGCAGCATTCTTTGACCCGTCTGCGTCCTGATGGGAACGGGTTTTCACCCACCCACCTACCTAGTGAGTATGGCCTTTTTTGTGGTTTTGATGATCTTTATGTCCCATTTTTTCTGTTTGTGTTTTTAAATTAGGAACGAAAAGTTCTGGTTAGGGACTCGCAAGGCACTGGGGACCCTTGACGTTGGGTTGCGAGCTTTGCGTATTTTGGCCAAAATAACAACTAATACCCCATGTTTCATGGATATTTCTTACTACGTATACTATACTTTTTTTCAGGACGCAGCCGGGTCTTATATGCTGGGAGGGCATGATGTGCTGGCGTTTGGTTTGGAATGCAGAGCAGCCCGCTTTAGCTAACACTAGCGGCGTTACAAATAGGCTGTTATTCGGCAAGATACGCCATGCCTGACGACCAGCACATTATCCCTCCACGTATTACACATAGTACTGACACCCCATGTACTATTCACAGCACTGACCCCTATTCATCACATTTATTTATTTATTTATTTTTATTACATTATTACACAGTTCTGACACTTTCATACATACATATTTATTTTTTACCATCCATTCACACCCTAGCACTACACTGACACTCATTTATCGCACACCTTTGAGCACTTAGTCCGCCACTCCCCTCAAGACTAGTGGGAGGGGCTATCACTATTTAATGCACACTCCTTCTGCAGCATTCTTTGACCCGTCTGCGTCCTGATGGGAACGGGTTTTCACCCACCCACCTACCTAGTGAGTATGGCCTTTTTTGTGGTTTTGATGATCTTTATGTCCCATTTTTTCTGTTTGTGTTTTTAAATTAGGAACGAAAAGTTCTGGTTAGGGACTCGCAAGGCACTGGGGACCCTTGACGTTGGGTTGCGAGCTTTGCGTATTTTGGCCAAAATAACAACTAATACCCCATGTTTCATGGATATTTCTTACTACGTATACTATACTTTTTTTCAGGACGCAGCCGGGTCTTATATGCTGGGAGGGCATGATGTGCTGGCGTTTGGTTTGGAATGCAGAGCAGCCCGCTTTAGCTAACACTAGCGGCGTTACAAATAGGCTGTTATTCGGCAAGATACGCCATGCCTGACGACCAGCACATTATCCCTCCACGTATTACACATAGTACTGACACCCCATGTACTATTCACAGCACTGACCCCTATTCATCACATTTATTTATTTATTTATTTTTATTACATTATTACACAGTTCTGACACTTTCATACATACATATTTATTTTTTACCATCCATTCACACCCTAGCACTACACTGACACTCATTTATCGCACACCTTTGAGCACTTAGTCCGCCACTCCCCTCAAGACTAGTGGGAGGGGCTATCACTATTTAATGCACACTCCTTCTGCAGCATTCTTTGACCCGTCTGCGTCCTGATGGGAACGGGTTTTCACCCACCCACCTACCTAGTGAGTATGGCCTTTTTTGTGGTTTTGATGATCTTTATGTCCCATTTTTTCTGTTTGTGTTTTTAAATTAGGAACGAAAAGTTCTGGTTAGGGACTCGCAAGGCACTGGGGACCCTTGACGTTGGGTTGCGAGCTTTGCGTATTTTGGCCAAAATAACAACTAATACCCCATGTTTCATGGATATTTCTTACTACGTATACTATACTTTTTTTCAGGACGCAGCCGGGTCTTATATGCTGGGAGGGCATGATGTGCTGGCGTTTGGTTTGGAATGCAGAGCAGCCCGCTTTAGCTAACACTAGCGGCGTTACAAATAGGCTGTTATTCGGCAAGATACGCCATGCCTGACGACCAGCACATTATCCCTCCACGTATTACACATAGTACTGACACCCCATGTACTATTCACAGCACTGACCCCTATTCATCACATTTATTTATTTATTTATTTTTATTACATTATTACACAGTTCTGACACTTTCATACATACATATTTATTTTTTACCATCCATTCACACCCTAGCACTACACTGACACTCATTTATCGCACACCTTTGAGCACTTAGTCCGCCACTCCCCTCAAGACTAGTGGGAGGGGCTATCACTATTTAATGCACACTCCTTCTGCAGCATTCTTTGACCCGTCTGCGTCCTGATGGGAACGGGTTTTCACCCACCCACCTACCTAGTGAGTATGGCCTTTTTTGTGGTTTTGATGATCTTTATGTCCCATTTTTTCTGTTTGTGTTTTTAAATTAGGAACGAAAAGTTCTGGTTAGGGACTCGCAAGGCACTGGGGACCCTTGACGTTGGGTTGCGAGCTTTGCGTATTTTGGCCAAAATAACAACTAATACCCCATGTTTCATGGATATTTCTTACTACGTATACTATACTTTTTTTCAGGACGCAGCCGGGTCTTATATGCTGGGAGGGCATGATGTGCTGGCGTTTGGTTTGGAATGCAGAGCAGCCCGCTTTAGCTAACACTAGCGGCGTTACAAATAGGCTGTTATTCGGCAAGATACGCCATGCCTGACGACCAGCACATTATCCCTCCACGTATTACACATAGTACTGACACCCCATGTACTATTCACAGCACTGACCCCTATTCATCACATTTATTTATTTATTTATTTTTATTACATTATTACACAGTTCTGACACTTTCATACATACATATTTATTTTTTACCATCCATTCACACCCTAGCACTACACTGACACTCATTTATCGCACACCTTTGAGCACTTAGTCCGCCACTCCCCTCAAGACTAGTGGGAGGGGCTATCACTATTTAATGCACACTCCTTCTGCAGCATTCTTTGACCCGTCTGCGTCCTGATGGGAACGGGTTTTCACCCACCCACCTACCTAGTGAGTATGGCCTTTTTTGTGGTTTTGATGATCTTTATGTCCCATTTTTTCTGTTTGTGTTCTTAAAAATATTTGTAGCAGATTGTTTTAGACAGGTTTATATCACATTTATATATTGCCAATTCCCCATTGAGCTTGTGAATTCCAATGCTTGACTGGGATTCGTGTTCTTTACTGCTTGAAATATTGCACATCCCCAACTGGTTCATATATTACACCGTCTACCCAATTATTTTTCATGGGTTCGGTAATGGGCAATAAAAATATCAGTTTTACTGCTCTGAAATCATGAATACATTTGACTATGACCATCTCATCCTGTGGTTTATGTTATCGGATGTTTCATGTTGTCATTGAAGTTTAAAGGGACTAATCCAGGATAAACCCTTTCCATATACCCCATTATGGATATCATAGAGGAAAGGCCACTGCTCAGGACCCACAACTAGTAGAGTAAAGAATCACTGCAAAGACTGAGTCCCGATCTGAAGCACCATGTAATACCTCACTTCTCTTGCAGAGGCTGCTGCAGGTGAAATGTGTGGCCTCATGCAACTTTTCCAGATTGTGCTGGTCTCGTAAGACAACCCCTTTTCAAAAACATGCGATCAACTGATATCCACAGGTCCGGCTTAACTGACCCCTGACAATGAGCTGTTACTGCCGGGGAAGCCACGACAAGCCACACATTTCTACTGCCATTTATGTAATGCATGGAAAAACTGGGTCCACCAGAGCTCTCCGTTCTGACACATAGAGGGTCCCAAGTGAGGAAACCCCCTCTATGACATCAATATGTCCTAATAGGGACTAGATGCCCCAATGGGACAACCCCTTTAACATAGGCCAATGTCATTTTCCATAGACCCTTGGTGTCTCCCTAAATAACTGTATTTTATTAGTGCTGGGATTCCTTTGATATTGCTTGGGTTTGCCAACAATTTGGAAAATATAACCATTGCCTATCGGTGACTTACATAACATACGTGTGTTGATAGATAGATAGATAGATGATTGATTGTTTGATTGATTGATTGATTGACTGTGGCACTAAAGCAGCTCAAAGGGTTGCTGGTACTTGGATATAGACTCTAAGAATTGAAAATCTAGATATAAAGTTATACATCTATTGATCCTGCACTGCTGCACAACTTCTGTATGTAGAATTGTCATTCAAGAGCCTGGGACAGCTTATTGACCACTTATTTGGGAGTTTTAATGACGGCCGTATTGGTTCTCATTCAGCTTGGCCAAAAACAGATATAATAAAAAAAATTGGAGTCTTGTGTCAAAGTTACATGCAACAGCATATCATAGTCCTCGTTATCGGAAGCAATTAAATCAACATTGGCAAACAGTGATGCAATGGATGTTACAATGCAGGCCGGTACCTGTGCATCAGGAGTGATGGAACTTATCAGTAATACATCAATCCCTTTCAGAGGCTTCTTCAAAAAGTGTCATTTCAATAGGGGCTGCACGCGGAGACCTCAGCGGGTCCATCAGGGAACATATGGCTATAATGGTCATGTGATGCCAAGGAGCCGTTAACAACACTACAAAAATTAATGATCCTGCACGCTCATGATGCATGAGGGATGTGGGGAAATACACCATAGCCCACTGCCAGGCAGAATGGGGTCTATGTTCCTACTAAGTCCAAACAAATCACAATTAAGAAGATTGAATGAATGTGATTCACTTCATGCTGAATGCAAAGATCTGTATTAATCAAATAAAATTAATATGTATATCCACATTACTGATTCTGAAATTTCTTTTATCCAGCATCCAATGATCCCTAAAATGTGATAATCTGTAGAATTTCACAAGAACAGAAGATTGATGCACCTTTTGTGTTTTTAGTATTTTAATTTGAGATGATTTCCTGCAAAATATCTACTCTCACAAGTGAATTTTTTTTCAAGAATCCAGAATATTTTTATAATCCAACACCTACAAGGCCCTATTGATGTCAGTTTAAAGGAAATTTACTTAAGGGGAAATAATGTATAAATGCTGGGAGCACACGTTGAAGGATAATAGTTGGCACTAGTCTCCATCTCCCAGCATTTACTTACAGATCCCTTGATTTTTTTTATTTGAGTGGGATCCTGCTCTGTCTCCAATCACCTGGTGGATGTTTTCTACATGTACTGTAGGACCATGGGACCAAACATTTTTCTAACGCTGATCGATCTATGTGTTGTACATAATTCAACCCCTTTAAAGGGGACCTGTTAGTTCTGCTGACATGTCTGTTTCAGTAAATACGTGTATTGCCAAAACGGGAAGCACAGATGACCAGGAGTAGCGGTAAGGACCAACCTGGTCCATTTGATTTGTGTGTGGCACTCACACATACAGGACAGAAGAGGGACGGGGGAGATATGACACATCCTACAGCACAGTCATTTAACCACAAGACAGCACACAGGGGAGACATAACACATACTGTAATGACAAGAGAGGGGACATGAGGTTCACAATAAATATGCACCCCGACTCTTACATATACCCCATAAAATAACAATTTTAGAGCATCTTTTCTTACAACTCTATATTATGCCATTCCTCTGTTATTATTCCTGGAAATGTATAAATAAATTCACAACTGGTTGTTACTATTTCTGTTATCAATGTGATGTGTCACTACACAGTCTGACTAAAAAAAAACTAATGGATGCTGACAGTATCAGACTCTGTAGGGACACATCCTATTGATAAGTGGAATTGTAATACTAAGTTGTCAATTTATTCATACATTTCCAGGAGGAATAATAGAGAAATGGCACAATGCAGAGTTCTAAGAAAATATGCTCCAAAATTGTTATTCCATGAGGAATACAAGCATTAACTAAAACAAGCAGGTCAGGAGAATCGACAGGTCCTCTTTAATTTGTACGATAGGACATAGAAGGGATATTTTATTGCTATTATCCGAAGGAGTTCTCTCGGAAAAAATAATGGCCATAAAATTAGTGGTTCGACCCGTGAGAAACCTACTGATTAGCAGAATGAAGGGGCAAGGGAGCACCTTCATTTCTTTCCAGGCACAGCAGCTCATGCAAACATGGTTTCGTGTGTGGTACCGCAGCTCAGACCATTTGGACCCCCTAACAATAACACATTGATGGCCTAAGGATAAGCAATCCATTTTATATCTGATTGATTTACAAAACGGGTTATATACAGTGACTTGCTGAAAGTTACAGAACGGTTAATAATATTATACGGTTACGATATATAGATGACATCTTCTTTACTCTTTTAATGCTACTGCCATGTTTATTTCATGAAATAAAGCAAAGAGCTGGGAAACTCTATGGGTTTATATAAATGGTATGTAAATTGGATAGAGAACATGCTTGAGCACAATGTTTAAATAATAAATAGGATTTTAGAAGAAAATATTTTAATTTCAGAAATGTAATACAAATGAAAAAATCTTAGCTTGGAAATGCTAATATTCTTGTGAATATATATAATTCATGCAGGAAGTATGATTCCCCAGCAACAGCTATTAAAGTGAAATGCACACTGATTAGTTTATGTTTTTGGTTCTAAAAAATATAATTTAATTTGGGAATTATTTTTATTATGTCGTTATTATGTAGTTATTATGTAGTTATTACTTAGTCAGCTATTACACATTAGCCCTAAAAAGATCCAGTGTACAGATACAGATAACTTGTACATATCTACTTTATTTGTATCATAAACTCTTCTGTTAACATTACACACAGATCATATTAGCAATAAATCTAGCCCAATAATTTGATAGACAAAAGTTTCAGAAGATGTGTCCTTTGCTGGAATTCATGGGCCTATTTTAGGTACACTCCATTATCATGGCAGATTCTTCTAGTAGATCACTATGACCCTAGACAATATTTTTATTGGGGGTTATAGGGTTTTCCAACTTTAAAGGGTAACTAAACATTCAACAAACTTTTGACATGTCAAAGCGACATGTCAGAAGTTTTGATTGGTGGGGGTCCGAGCACTGAGACCCCACCAATCACTAAAACGAAGCGGCAGAAGTGCTCGTGTGATCACTGTGCCGCTTCGTTTCTGTTCTGCTTTTTACAGATCTCAATGCAGCAGGGGACGGGCTCAATAGAAAGTCTATGAGCCCGTACTCCAATACATCAGCTTTCCGGAAGAAGCCAAACAGAAACGAAGCATCTCAGCGCTCATACAAGCACATCTGCCGTTTCATTTTATCGATTGGTGGGGGTTTCAGTGCTCAGACCCCACCAATCAGAACTTCTGACATGTCACTATGACATGTCAAAAGTTTGTTGAACGTTTAGTTACCCTTTAAGACGGGCATCTTACTAATGGCATGTTTGGCAAGTTTGAGCGTCCCTATATTTTTTATTACCTAAATTATCAGGCACTTATTGATTGTTGGGTAATGTGATTATTTTAATGCATTGATTCATAAATATGTATGCACAGATATGTTAAAAAGATAAATCTCTGCTGCACAGGGTTGCCACTAGGCAGGAGAAAACTGGAGACAAATGTAAGCAGCTAGTATTAAAGGGTTTATCCAGGCTTATGTAAAATACAGAAAAGTACCTGTATGTGTCTGAATGCTCCCCAGGTGATGGCACCATAGGCCAGAATTACTTATTTTTCATTTTCATAATGTTACCCAGCTCTGTACAGCATCTGTGTTTTGATGATGACAGGGCTTTTTGTGAGCAGGAATACCATGTAAAGGACTACAGTTCCCATTATTCCTCTCTCCTTTCACAGATATTGTCCATTTTTAAAGCTTCCTGCATGCCCCAATATTTCAAGGTGTAAGGTAGGTCTGTGATTACTCAATGTCTTCACACACTACATAAATTCTGCAACTGACACTGAAACAGGGACGAGGGACAGCAGGGAGCAGTGGAGATAAGAGGAATATGTGTGATGTCCTATACTACATGGTGGGGTAGAGGGGAGATAATCACGTGTTCAGTGTATGATACATCACACAAGATAGGAGATAAACACCAAGAGTGTGGTCATGTGACTGCATGTGATACTGACTTACAGAGGCATTTTAGCTACAGACAGTACAGTAGTAAGTGACTAATCTTACATATGTAAGAATACTCACTAAGGCTCCAATCACACGACCGTGCCTGTAATCGCAGTCCGCGATTACGGGCATGGCCAGCCGCAGACAGTCACCCACATTTGCGGGCCATGCTCCAATTATAAAGTATGGGAGCACGGTCCGTAAAATAAAATAATAGGACATGTCCTATTTTTTACGGAAGCTTTCTACAGCCGGGACACCTTCCTGTAAATATACGGATGAAATCTACGGTCGTGTGAATGGGGACATAGCTGAAATGCCTTATTAAGCCAGTCTCGCATGCATCCATGTGACCATGCTCCTAGTGTTTATCTCCTGCTTGTGTGATGTCCAGTACACTAAACAGGTGGTGATCTCCGCTCTCCCTCCTCCCTGTAGTACAGGATATCACACATCACATGCCTCTTATCTCTACTGCTTTGTGCTCTCTCACCTCCCTCCCTGTCTCTGGAGGGATTGTGTTTCACATGCTGGGCAGCAGATAGTGCAGAGCATAGCAGCAGAACAGGAGAGCTGCGTCTCAGTAGCAGACAGTGAGTAATTACAGCACTACCTTATACATTGTAATAGAGGGGTATGCAGGCAGCTGTGAATAGAGGCAATGTCTGTGAGAGAGAATGCAATCATGGGAACTGTATTTCATAACATGATAATCCCACCCACAGCAAGCCCAAGCAATATGAAAATTACTGTGCTGAACAGAGCTGGGCAACAAGCTATGGTGGCATCACATGGGGAGCATTCAGATGCATATGTAGGTACATTTATGTGTTTTTCATAAGCTAGCAGAGCCCCTTTAAGGTTTTTCTATGAACGTATAGGTGGATCTTTACTTTAAAGGGTGGTTGTCCAGTCCCTATTAATTGATGGCCTACCCTCAGTATCCATCAATGGCCATCAATGCCATCAATGGCCTCAGTGGCCATCAATATCTGACCGGTTGGAGTCCAACTGCCGTAACCCCTGCCGAACAGCTGTTTCAAAGGGACCACATCACTCGTACGAGCGCTGCTTCCCCTTCATTTCCTTTACTGCTCACACTATGAATCGCCGACACCGCAGTAGCTGTGATTCACAGTATTACAACCTTCTACCATTGAAGTGAATGGGAGAAGGCTGTAAAACTGTGAACCGCCGCTACAAGTGTGTCAGCAATTCACAGTGTGAGCAGTAAGAGAAATTGAGGGGAAGCAGCACTTGTGCGAGTACAGCGGCCCATTGAAAACAGCTGTTTGGCAGGGGTCCCGGCAGTTGGACTCCGACCAAACAAATATTGATGACCTATCCTGACGATATAGGGAGTTTGAAGAAAATGATGGGAGACGCTGCTCCTCCAAGATCTATGTTTGTTCTGTGTCGAAGCCAGCTGCCACCCACTGCGTTCCCTGGGAGGAAGATTCCTCCTTGCAGGAATCAAATTGGTACAAAGGGTAGAAAGAAAAAGTGCAGTATTTATGGTATTGGTGCCAGGCAGGTAAGAATAATGATGAGAGAGAGTTTTTTTCTTTAAAAGGAATTTTTTCTTTATTCTGTGGACGACGCGTTTCTTCTTTAAATGGTCCAGAAACGTGTCATCCACTGAATAAAGAAAAAATAATTTTTAAAGAAAAAACTCTCTTATCACCATTATTCTTACCTGCCTGGTGCCGATACCATACATACTGCACTTTTTCTTTCTACTTTTCGTATCCTGAGGATAGGCCATCAAATTTTAGGAATTGGATAACCCCTTTAAACATGTTTATTTTCACTCTCCATTGTCATAGCACATCGTCGTTCATTCTCAGAAAGGAAAATATGTATTGTCCCACGAATGGATTAAAAATTGAAACTATAATTGTGCCTCATAAATATGGAGCTATTTTTACTGAGGTGCTGCCCTTGCTTTACCTAGAGAAGTATGATAAATGATCCCCGTGTTGTGACAGAGCACAGGTCGCATGAACTCATTTACAAATAACAAAAAACATTGTATTTGCCTCACAAATCGTGCGCCGCTCTTCGGGGACTCATTTGCAGAGGTTGAATTGAAGTGTTTATTTCTCTTTATCGTGATATAAGATGTATGGGGCTGTTTAGTATTTAGAAAATAAGAGTCTGGAATATGGCATCTGATCATCATAAATCCTGCATGAGTTAAGGGGCTGACAAGGAAAACAATGCACAATTTTTGTGTGGAGCTTTCACGGAAATGACTTGTATTATGGGTAAAAAGCCTGATGCTATACGAGGCGATTGCTATGAAATAGACACTTGCAAGGTAACAACGTGCTCTATTGTAGAAACGCATTATTGGATGGATGCATTATGGGAAATGTATTAGCATTTCATCTGAACGATGAAAACCTTGTATCACAATGATAATAGATATAATGGCATCTTGTATAGAGATTGAAAGCAGAGCAGTGCCCGTCCAAGTGCTGGGTCAAACCACTGCACCCCTATTCTGGAACAGGAGGGCCTAATGTTTGGTTGCCCCCCCCCTCAAAGGTAAATCCCACCTCTACTTTGCCATATTTAAAGATGACCTGTCAGCTCTCCCTGTTGCACCAAACACACTGAAAAGAACACCGGGGGGGGAAGGGGGGGGGGGGGCTAACAAGTTTGTAACAGCAATATTTAGACACCCGAATTAAAAGAAATAAAAAAATATTTAATATTGAAAAATTGTGTTTTGCATGATCTAACAGGAATATAATATTTAATGATGGGACCGTCCTTTTAACCTTTTCCTCATAGGTATTCTTGGTGCTTGCCCATCCTACCTCAGTTCACCCAAAGCTCATGCTACTTGCCCAACCCCAGATTGCCCGATGGCAGTAGTGTGCTCTAGCTTTGTGGCAGGCATGCTACTTTGTCCATACATTTCTGGTGTAAAAGGGTATTCATGTGAACCAATGTAATGCATTAAAATGTTTGTCCAGACTTTTGTCCAGAAATAGCGCCACTTTGTCCACGGGTTGTGTCTGGTATTGCAGCTCATCCCCATTTAAGCGAATGAGGCTAAGTTGCAATACCAGACACAACCCATGAACAAGAGGGGCACTATTTCTGGAACAATCCTGAAATTCATATCATTGCAGATGGTTCCAGGCCCCAGATGAGGGGCATCAGTCATGGTGATATTAATTATAGCGAAGGCTGAATCACTGCATGCCTCTAATTTGAGTTATTCATCAAATTGGAAAGGATCGTGCCACGGGTTGCCCACTCAGCCTTCATGATTAGCACGGACCGGGATGTATTAAAAGACAAAAACACCTAAAAATGTAAAGTACAGCTCAATATTGTTGCAAAATGCAGATGTCTAAAATTAAAGAGGGGAGCAAAAGAAGTCATAGACATTAATTAAATACCAAATTAGAAATATTACACAGCCAAATAATATAATCCATATAGCAATATTGTTAAAAAAATTTCCATCCCTCTGTTATTTTTGCTACAATTAATTTTTAAAGTGACAGATTTTTTGGCTTCTGTTTCTATCAAATTCCAAAAGTACAAAAATTATTCTAATAGTTCCTACAAACAGAATTTATTTCAGTTCTTCTGACTTGTCTATTTTAGTAAATACTTGTATTCCCCTTAAAAATAACAATTCTGAAGTAACTTTTCTTTGTGTTGCACTATTCCTCCTAGAAATGTACGAATACATTGACGACTCTATAGGATATAAAGCTCATCTTAACCTTTTATTACAGTATTTTTCTTAAATTCTATTCTTTACACTACTGTATAATTTATCCCAAAATCAATCATATGACCTTGGAAGAATCACTATTCACATTTATTTTCCCCCAATACAAATGAGACCTCCAGTTAATGGTCCATGTCTTCATTGGTTATTGAAAATTACCTGAATGGGTAAGCAATGGCAATGTCAACGCGGAGGTCGCTCAGAGTTCTGTTGGCGCAATCCACACTGACTCTCAGTGCTCCGGAGTAGCCGCCACATGTTGCAAATGCAAAGATTGCAAAAAGCTGAAAAAAAAACCCGTTAAAATGTAGTTAACACCAGGGTGCAAAGCAAAAGATAATAATAGCAAAGTAAAACAATTGTTAAAATGTATTTAATATGGAAAGACAGCAATGGTGTGAGGTCCCTGAGGGATCCATGTGCATGTTGGATATGGGGGCCTAGTTGAATGATGAAATTCCACTTACTGGGCCCTCCATTAAAAACAGTCAAGGATGTAACATGGAATTACGACCCCAAATGGGGCTTTTATGGAGGCGAGGGATAAGACTCTTGGTGGCCCTTTCTCTACAGGTGGTGTGAGCCCCCTCTCCATTACAAGCACTGCAATGTTACCAAACAAGGGAGGTTGGGACTAGGCAAAGGCTACATTCAGACGGACGTCGGCAATCTCGGACGTGAAAAACTGAAGTTTTTCACGTCCGAGGTGCACCCATGCTGTACATGTTGTCACGGATCAACCATAGACATGAGTCTATGGAGGGATGCGTGACACGCAGTAAAATAGGATATGTCCTATTTTTTCACGGACCCTTCACACGCTCCCTTGAAACCGGTCATGTAAAGGGCCCTATTGAAATACATGAGTCCATGTGACGGCCGTTGTTTTAATCACATGGACGTGATACACGCTCGTCTGAATGAGCCCTAAGGGTCACGGGAGTAGCTAAAAGGGGTGCAGAGGTAGCAGTCACATCTGGGGCCCCTTTTGCCTTATAAGACACGATAATTGTAAGGCGGGATTCACACGACCGGGTCCCGCCCGAGTGTCGGCCGGTAAAATCTGCCATTTTGCCCGACCGGTTTGCATAAAGTTTTGCATCCGTTCCGGGCCGGGCAGATCTGGACAGTGACATCAGCGGCAACTCCTGAAGGGGAATCCCCATGTGTTCGGGGATTCCGCTTCAGGAGTTTCCCCTGATGTCACTGCCCAGATATGGACAGAGACATCAAGCGCTCTGTCCAGGTGCGGAATCCCCGAAAACACGGGGATTCCGCTCCTTCAAGGAGCTAAAGTGGGGCTAGCACATAGCAGAGCGGGGAGATACCTCCCTGCTCTGCTATAGTGGCGTCGCTACAGTAGTAGCAGCCGCAGCAGCAGCAGCTGCTAGCGGCGCCATGGAAGGTGTCACCGGGCCAGGGAGCTTTTAAAACAAGCAGGGGAAGGGAGCCAGCGCAGCGCTCCCTTCCACCTACTGTACACCCCGGCCCTGCCACACAGTATCTCCAGCGTAGCCATTCGTCCGAATGGCATCAGCTCCTCCTCCTCACATGCACTCTGCGCTGTGAGGAGGAGATAGAGCACAAGCGACGGAAAACCCGGCCATCACTCGGGACACATTCCGGTGATGGCCGTGTATTACCCGGCCCCATAGACTTCTATGTATTACCCGGCCCCATAGAGCATGTCCTATTTTTTGACGGCCGGTTTTCCCGGCCGTCAAAAAATCGGTCGTGTGAATAGCCCTATTAGGCCCGTTCCATTTATGAACGGCTGGCACCCGGCCGGGAAACCCTGTCGTGTGAATGAGGCCTAAAGAGAATATGGTAGGGGGAGGGCTGTTACAGATTTTGCATTGGAGTACAGGAACTTCAAGTTATGGGTCACACCAACCTTACATTCTACAAACGCCCCCTTGTCCACGACTGGGGTCAGTTGAGAAGGGATGTGGTGATATTAACCAGTACTGGGGGAAAAAATATGCACACTATATACACCTCGGGGATCAGCAGAACCTTTTGTCTGAACATGATATAAAAGTGCACGTAGATATTGCTGTTCAGGGAAACTATGAAGACACCAGTCGAGGTAAATACCTTTCATCCACATAAAGACTTAGAAAGTCATGAAAAAACATTTATGTCATTAGGCAGCGTCTTAATGTTAGGCCGGATTCACACGAGCGTTGCGTTTTTGCGCGCGCAAACAACGCAGCGTTTTGCGCGCGCAAACACTATTTGACAGCTGCGTGTGTCATCCGTGTCTGATGCGCGGCTGCGTGATTTTCGCGCAGCCGGCATCATAGAGATGAGGCTTGTCAACGCCCGTCACTGTCCAAGGTGCTGAAAGAGCTAAATCTTTCAGCACCCTCGACAGTGAATGCCGAACACAACAGCGAAAAACCTGTAAAAAAAAAAGATAAAGTTCCTACTTACCGAGAACTTCCCGGCCGTTGCCTTGGTGACGCGTCCTTGGTGACGCGCCTCTCTTGACATCGAGCCCACCTCCTTGGATGACGCGGCAGTCCAAGTGACCGCTGCAGCCTGTGATTGGCTGCAGCCTGTGCTTGGCCTGTGATTGGCTGGAGCTGTCACTTGAACTGAAGTGTCATCCCGGGAGGTCGGACTGCAGGAAGGAGACAGGAGTAATCGGTAAGTTAGAACTTCGGTTTGTTTTACAGGTTCGTGTATTTTGGGATCGCAAGTCACTGTCCATGGTGCTGAAACAGTTTAACTCTTTCAGCACCATGCACAGTGAATGTCTCCCGACGTCGCGGACCGGAATTTTTTTTGCCGAGTTCGGCCAAAACGAGTTTGGCCGAACCCGGTGAAGTTCGCTTCGGTTGTCGGGTTTCGCTAATCGCAAAGACACTCCGTTTGGATGTTCGGAAACAGAAAAGCACGTGGTGCTTTTCTGTTTACATTCATCCTTTTGACAGCTGTTGCGCAAACACGCAGTTCGCACGGAAGTGCTTCCGTGCGACATGCGTGGTTTTCACGCACCCATTGACTTCAATGGGTGCGTGATGCGTTGAAAACGCTGAATCAACGGACATGTCGTGAGTTTTTTGCAACGGAGCAACGCTGCGCAAAAAACGCTGCCATGTCTGCACGGCCCCATTGTCTAATATAGCTACGGGCAACGCACGTGAAAATCACGCGCGTTGCACGCGCGTATTTTACGTTCGTCTGAATAAGCCCTTACCCTGATGGTTGACCACATCTAATGCAGATCTATCCACTTCTATATGCAGGCGATAAAAAGCCTAATGGTTTTAAAAACAATGAATGAATTGAATTGATGACAAACTGGAAATTAGTTTAAAATGCAGACACTATTTGTAAACTTTGAAAAGTTTTGTTTAAAACAAATCGCATATGGACGGATGAAACACATTTTTTTATAGCATAAAACTGTAAAATGTTTGCCGCTAGTTCATACTGTATTTCCTTAGGTGCATTATTGCTTTAAAGAGACTCTGTCACCAGTTTATAACTGCCCTATACCCTACCTAATCTAATAGGCACTTTAATGTAGAAAACAAGAGGTTGTTTTTTTGTGCTTTTTTTAAACTTAAATTAAAATTTTTGACGAAATTATGATCATTTTTAGTTTTATGCCAATTTGTCCTTAATGCCCAACTGGCCGTTTTTTTACTTTTCACCAAGTGGGCGACGGAAGAGTCAACAGACATCGCCTCCAGCCGTGCCAGGACGTTTATCCGGATCTGCAGCGGCTGGAGGCGATGTCTGTTCAGTCTTCCATGGCTCCGGTGAAGGACCTGTGGGAGGTCTCGCGAGATCACGCTGTGAAACAAGCTGGGCATGAATGAAGAGAAGTGTATGACGCTGATTGGTCACTGATTGGTCAGCGTCATACACTTTTCTTTACAATGCCCACTTGGTGAAAAGAAAAAAAACGCCCAGTTGGGCATTAAGAACAAATTAGCATAAAACTAAAAATAATCATAACTTGGTCAAAAATAAACATTTAAAAAAACAACAAAAAACTGTTGTTATCTACATTAGAGCGCCTATTAGATTAGGTAGGATCTAGGGCAGTTATAAACTGGTGACAGAGTCTCTTTTAGTCCTCTTTTCTTTTACATTGTTCTGGGTCTATCCTACCAGGTGGATATACACCCTATATACACCCTATACACACTGTAGCCACTTATATCATAAGAATTATGAAAGTAGCAGGAAAGGACTGTATGTAGCAGGGGCAGTGCATGATATGAAGAGGGAAAGTAGAATAATAGGTTGTCATAGACAAACTAATGATGCAACAGGGTCCCCAACATACCAATATAGGAAAACGATATGAACATATGTAATACAACAAAATGTCATATTAAAAGGAATAAGATCAGATTAAAGTGACTGATATGGAAAAAAAAAGAATATTAGTATACAGTAAACTATATTGTAGAGACCAGTGCCAGGCAGCTGCTGACAAGGCATATAAAATTATGAGATGAATCAAAAGGGGCATAGAAAAATGAAAATTACAAAAAAATTACACACACATTGATGTATATATCAAAAGTCAATGCAAAGCTCTGTCTAATGATATCCATACCCAGGTCTGTGATAAGGGGGTACCCAGTATGTCTAGAGAAAATTAAGTTTCACAATCACCATAGAAGGATTTTTTTCATTACTATAAATACAAATGTTATGTTTTTGCCCTCCATTGTATCAATGCTGTATAATAACAGGTAGAACTAGATGGTCGGGACTTTACAATATTACTATTTTTGGGGTCCCATTAAATTGATATGTAAAAACTGAGATGCACCTCTATATGAAAGTTCATACATTCAGATTATAACATCTGCCATGCATAATTTACAACCAATATTATTGACGTTTGCATCTGTCATTTCACACACTACAGTAGATGATGACTGATCCTTGAAGTTCTGATTGTGAAAACACTTAAAAAGGAATCACATAAAGCAGACAACCCTGTAGGACAGTGATCTACAACCTGTTGTTCAGCAGCTGTTGCAAAACTACAACTCCCAGGATGCCCTGACAGCTGCAGGCAACACAAACCCCCACTGCGTGAACCATATTCCAGTCCTAACCCTTGGAAACAAAAGCAATTTAAATTAAAGCTGTCTGAAATTATGAAATTAAAGTCAAGCATTGAAATATATTTCAGAAGTTATAAAATCAGGAATGAAGAAGAAACTTAAGCACTACGTGTACTCTCTGAGTCCTATTACTATCAAACTACAGAATCTATTTAATCGGAAAAATACTTTGCCACATTTGACATCATGTACAACGCCTCTAAAGAAGCAGCCACTTCAGAGACATTTAAATGTCACCTCACATTCTGCCTCCAGTGAAATGTACTCAATGACCGGAAAAAACATCCAGTGAGAACAAATGTAGACGATTAACAGAATATAAAGAATAAATAGCAGAAAATATCTAATTAGATCATATACTTAAGGGAAACAAGGGACCTGTCCTCTAGTATTAGCCATCTACAGTGTTGCGGGCGTAGCGCCAGTTCTAGGTTAGTGGAGACTATTTACTTGCTGCTTTATTTTGTAGAATATACATTGGAGCCAATATTTTATTTGCAGAAGAAGACCACCATTGTAGAACATGTAACTCATTGTCTTCCAGTCTTGCAGCCATGAATTAAAGGGGCCTCCCACTAATCACATTTATCACTTATCCACAAGTTAGGTGATAAATGTATGATCGCTGGCGGCCCCAAGACTGGGACCCCCCCCCCCCCAATCACTAGAACCTCTGCTCCAGTGATCGGTGGGTGTACCAACGGTAGGGCCCCGGTGATCATACATTTATCACCTATCCACAGGAATGTGCTTAGTCTGAATATCCTTTAAAGTTTTCCTTGGACAACCCCTTTTCTGCCCCCTGGAGACAAGCTCATTACATAGGGTCTCAAGGCAAGGAGCTCATGGATGTTGGCTGGCTCTGAAGATATCTGGGGCACTATGGTGTACTGATGGAGGGGAAGTACGCAGACACAATTCAATGTAGATATCACTGGTGTCAAGAGACCAGGGACACCAGGCTAAAGATCCAGGTGAACGTCAATGGCTTACAATCTAATGTAATCTCCAGAAAGCTGCTGTGTCAGTCACCATTTACTTATTGAATCACATTTCAATGGGTGCTGGAGGTCCTCTACACTTGGTGTTTTCTTGGCTTCAACTAATATATGGGGGATGTCCTCTCAACTCAGCCAGCCCTTACTGGACATTTACCAAGGTTTGTCTAATCCAGACAATCCCTTTATACATAAACACTTAAAAGTTATCCACAAAGGGTTAAACCAGTGGGAGCTAAGTGCACCCACTATACAGCTGCCCAAACTGCACCCACTGGTCCTTCCACTTGACCAATTCACTAGTAGAGTAAGGAGTAACTTTATGCTGCCCCTAAAATTGGAGTTAGTGGTGCTTTATAATAGGTGCACATCGCTCCCATTGATTTAACCCTTCATTGTTACATAGACTTTTCAAATTCTAGGCACAATATGTACAATCTGCCTATATTCCCTTTTACAACACACAAAAGCTTAAACGTCTTCTCGGAAAACTGGACCTAGTGGTGAGGAAATAATTGGTAGGGATTGCGAGCTCCACTGGGGCAGAGACTGATCTGAATGAATGCGTCCACAGCCCTGCAGAATGTCAGTATAAGTAAGCTATGATTTTAATAGTATTAATGAAGCATAGATAATTGGAGTTCATTTCACGCTTATGGACCAGACCCCTGAGCCAATACTTGATCATGTGACCAGGTATGTACTATGGGGTATAAATCATTAGAAAAGTAAACTTAGCTTCTCATTATAGTCACTTCAGGGTCTATACTGGCACATGATCATATAGCCCCTATGCTTAATATATGTTCTTATAGGGTGTATTAAGAGGGGTCCACTCTAGTAAGGGCTCATGCACACCATCGTATGTAGGTAATGTTATCCTATTAAGGTTTGAGTACTTCTTAGCGATGCCATATGTGTTTGGAGATTTTTGTACGCACTCTGTGTGCCGCTGTTAATTGTGCCGTACTCATTCAGATGCTGATTTCCCCCCATAGATATCAGTAGGGACTAGAAAATCGCATTGGTTTATACCGATCTGTCTTTGTTAGTGTGCCATTTTTCTCCTCTAAACGATTGGCAAAGATAACTGGTTTCCAAGCAGGAAATAATTCAGAACTTTACAAGCGCCATATGGAACGTATACAAAAAGTACACAGAACTCGTACGGTACTTGAACGAAGCATTACCCAGTTCCTATTGAAGACAATGGGATGTCCATGTCATGAACAGACATGGCGGTTCTCCAGATTAACGAGAGTCATTTTTTGTACTCACTTCTCTGGCAATGAATGAGGGTCCTGAATAGAGGAATCCCATCTATAAACTCAAAATGCCCTTAATAGGGTGAAAATGGCTAGACAGTCCCTTTATGCAATTTCTTAAGAACTAAGCAGAGAAACATGAAGTCTACTGCTGGTCCCTCCTGTGGTGGTTCGCCATAGCGGCCTATGCAAAAAGAAAAGTGGAGATTCAAATGGCACCTCCTCCCTGTAGAGTTAAAAAAAAAAGAGCGAAAAAGTAATAGTAATGAATAATTACAATGGGAAACTAAGTTATTGAAGTTTCACTCATTCAAGAGCTTCACTTTCATCTATATATATCTGTAAGACTATGTTAACATTTGCATTGGACGCTAAGGACTTGGCAGGAGCAAGAGTGTTGCATTCAGCGGATAACGGACGGCATGGGGAACCCTGATGGACCTCATAATAAGTCATATAGTTATAAGCTATGATCAGGGCCGACCTTAGGATAGATAGTGCCCTGTGCGAAATTTTCTTTCAGCGCCCCACCCATCATAAAAAAAATGCCCCATAAAAAAGTATAATGCCTCCACACTGTATAATGCCCTTTTTAGTGCCCCACAGAGTATAATGCCCTTTATAGTGGCCCCACACAGTATAATGCCCCCTTTAGTGCCCCCCACACAGTATAAAGTCCCCTAAGTGCCCCCACACAGCATAACGCCCATTTAGTGCCCCCATACTGTATAATGCCCCCATAGCTACCCCATACAGTATGATGATAATATTTAATAACATAATATATTATAGCTCCTTTAAGGACACAGCATTTTGTCCTCTAAGTGTGCCCACACAGTATAATGTCTCCTTAGTGCCACACGCATTATATTGCCCCCTGTAGTGCCCGTACACAGTATAATGTTCCCTTAGTGGCCCACACACAGTATAATACCCCCAAGTGCCCCCACACAGTATAATGTGCCCCTTTAGTGCCCACACACATCATAAGGTCCCCCAATTGCCCCCACACAGTATAATGCCCCCTTTAGTGCCCACCCACAGTATAATGTGCCCCAAGTCCCACACACAGTATAATGCCCCTTTTAGTGCCCACCCACAGTATAATGTCCCCCAATTGCCACCACAGTATAATGCCCCCATTAGTGCCCACCCACAGTATAATGTCCCCAAGTGCCACCACTGTATAATGCCCCCTTTAGTGCCCACCCACATTATAATGTCCCCAAATGCCCCCACACAGTATAATGTCCCTTTTAGTGCCCACCCACAGTATAATGTCCCCCAATTTCCACCACAGTATAATGCCCCTTTAGTGCACACCCACAGTAAAATGTCCCCAAGTGCCCCCACACAGTAGAATGCCCCCTTTAGTGCCCACCTACAGTATAATGTCCCCCTTTAGTGCCCACACATATTATAATGTCCCCCCAATTGCCCCCACACAGAATAATGCCCATTTAGTGTCCACCCACAGTATAATGTCCCCCAAGTGCCCCACACAGTATAATGCCACTTTTAGTGCCCACATACAGTATAATGTCCCCCAATTGCCACCACAGTATAATTCCCCCTTTAGTGCCCACCTACAGTATAATGTCCCCCAAGTGCCCCCACACTGTTTAATGCCCCTTTTAGTGCCCACCCATAGTACAATTTCCCCTCTAGTGCCCCCACACAGTATAATGACCCCTTTAGTGCCCACACACAGTATGCCCCCTTTAGTGAACCCACACGGTATAATGCCCCCTTTAGTGCCCACACACAGTATAATGCCCTCTTTAGTGCCCACACACAGTATAATGCCCCTTTAGTGCCCACATACAGTATAAAGCCCCCTTTAGTGCCCACACACAGTATAATGCCCCATTTAGTGCCCACACACAGTATAATGTCCCCCAAGTGCCCAACCCAGTATAATGCCCCCTTTAGTAATCCTATAAAATATAATGCCCACTTATGCCCCCAATATCACACAGTACAGTATATAATTATGCCCTGCCCACCCCACACAGTATACAGCCCCCTTTATGTTATTTAATGGCCCCTTATGCCCCCCACTGTGCCAATGTTGATAAATATATAAATAATGGCTGCCTTATGCCTTGCAGGCAGCCTAGAGACCTGAAAAACCAGCGGTGGTTGATTGTACTCACCCCATCGTCCGGGTCCTTCTTCATACTGGCCCCGGCGCTGCACTGTGACACAATTGTCACGTGACACGTCATGTGTCTCAGTGCATTGCTGGGCGCTTGTGTCATAATAGAGAAGGAGCGCCCGGGTGGAAACGCAGGTGCTGAGTCGCCCGGGCGCTTCCAAAAAACAAGCAGGGGAAGGGAGCCAGCGCAGCGCCCCCTTCCACCTGCGGGAGTGATGCGCCCTGTGCCATGGCACAGGTCGCACACCCCAAAGGCCGGCTCTGGCTATGATGCAGATGTGAACAGAGCCTTAGTCTTGCACAGCCATGGGTTATAGAATTATTTTTTGTGCTTTTAAAGCTCTACTCATCAACATCAACTGCATTAATGGTGATGAACTATTGGTGTGATTTAATGGCTGTATTTCTCTTGACAAATTGCATTATATACAAAAAAAGTATCTGCTCCAAAGTCACCTCCAAATGGGGTTGTTTTCTGCTGGATCTTTGATGTTCATTATTGTGTCATAGACTTGGTCCCCTGGAGGATTCTCAGGTACTTCAGTGCAGGGCCGGCCTTTGGGGTATACGACCTGTGCGATCACACAGGGCGCACCACTCCCTTGCGTTTCTCAAGCGCGTGGCAGGGCCGATGTTAGGGGGGCAAAATGGGCAATTGTGCCCCCATCCTCTATGGGCCCCCTGCCCACTTGAGGCCTGTGGCATGCCGCCCGGCCCATAACATTTATGGGCCGGGCGGCACGTGCTCCCTTAGGTCCGGTGGCATCGCTAGCAGCGGGGGGGGGGGCTTCAGTGGGTCAGTGCCACTTGTCTTAGGGCGGTTCTCACTTATTTTGTACCAAACAGGAGCGACCAGGTGCTAATTCTGACTTTGTCATTTGTCCACAGTACATGGTGATATGGAATTCTGTACCATGACAAAATTATTTTGGGGCAATTATGTTATATGCTATGTTTTGAAAATGTAGTTGGGCATTGTGGGTCCCATGAGAGACGACACAGATAAATCTAAAAGAGTTAACAAAACAACAGTGAATATATGTACAGTAATGTGGCATCAAGGGGTCTGAATTATCAGACATTCCGGATTATCGAACGGCCATAGAATTTTATATAAAACTCAGGGATGAGAACCTTCAGGAGAAAAGTCCGAAACAGAAGGTCAATTTAAGGTATGCTACTACAACTTTGTATTTTAATCAGATGGATTGTCTTTTTGGTTATTGTCTTCTGCTTCTGGTTAATGTTACAATATATATAAAATCTGTACTGGAAACAAGTGCTGGATTATCAGAATTTTTTGATTATTAGATGCCAGATTAAAGGACAATCCGTTAACTCCTGTACATTTATGGAAACTAACTTCAGGGTGCAATTGTACCATGAAATGGCACCCCAAAGTTATTATTTAACTGGGGGCTGAAAATAAGTGTGACACATATGCTAAGCAGCCTTCTTGGGCTCACACATTTCTTAAAGACCAAGTACACATTTGAAAACGTTTTTGTTTTTTTAATAAAATTGTCTATTAGTGTGTTTGGTGCAACATTCTAATTACATTTTATTTACAATTATTTTAACTTTTTCAGATACAGCTGCTTTGTATCCTGTATACAGAGCAGCTGTATCTAGAGCTGAAACCTGTATCTGTCAGGTAGGCAGCACGGACGGGTTCAGTGTCAGCGAGACACGCATGATCCACTGGTTAAAGATCATATCTTAGGCTTCGTTCACATCTGCATCAGGGCTCTGTTCCGATGTTCCGTCTGAGCTTTCCGTCGGAACGGAGCGCTGACTGACACAAACGGAAACCATATGTTTCCGTTTCCATCACCATTGATTTCAATGGTGATGGATCCGGTGCTTATGGTTTTCGTTTGTCTCAGTTGTGCAAGGGTTCCGTCGCTTTGACAGAATGAATACTGTAGTTATTTTTCAGGCGATATAGACGTTTCCTACACAAAGATAAAGCAGCTACAAATTGCTGAGGACCTTTGTGTCAGGTGATAGTCAGGCGCTGATTTCGTTATATTTTGCTGTAACCTTTTATCTTACTAAAGGTAATGGGCAAAATTATCCAATAATATATAATGAATGCTACATGGTTACCAGAAGTTGAAAAGAGGTAAAAGTCAATGAACTAAATGTGTTTTCGTAAGGGGGTTATGTTGCAATACCAGACGTGACCAATAGACAAGTGTGGCGCTGTTTCTAATCTCACACAACCCCTTTAAAAACACAGAAAACTTCTTACAGTGAATGTTTAGTATGACCTGAAAGCACATATTAGTTTTTTGGGACACAATAAACACCAAAATAATCATATGCTTTCTATGTCCTGAATTCATGTGCTGCTGAAAGTGGTTGTGGTGAAGTGGTCCCCCATTGAAAGTTTTGCTATGGAGGTCCATGGTGCCGCCCTGATCAGCTGTTGACTTTTCTGCTGTGGAACGTGGCAGGCCAGCTCCACCTCCATGACTGTGAAAACATGGGAACAAAGTTGTCAGGCTCTAGCCCCATTTCAGACCTTAAAAAGACAGGTTCTATACACTTTAGGCCTCATACACACCACCGTAGTGGTGTGCACAGCCGTGATTTTTGGCTCTGACGGCCGCCGAGTGTCACATGGCCACGTGCATTCATTTCTATGAGCCTGGTCCACAAAACACGGCCGTATTAAGACATGTCCTATCTTTTTCCCGTCCAGGCTCCTGGGCAATGCACGGACCGTGGAAACCACGGTGGTGTGCATGGGCACATAGAAATTAATGGGACCGGAATTCACCCACAGATTTGCGGGTGAATTGCGCCCGCTAAAACACGTTTGTGTGCATAGGGCCTAAGAAGAGCTCTGAAAAGACTTTTTAGACAGGAAATAAAACGTCTTGAACGCAACAACTCTGTTCCCATGTTCTTTCTTCAAGCAAAGAGGATTTCTAGCTACAGTACCCCAAGGAATAATGGACTCCCCTTTCCCCCATCACAGATGAAATCGGCAAGCAAATTTTGATGTTGGTAGATTGGTGCAAATTCCACTAACTTTTAGGTGAAATAACCTGTTTATCCAGATGATAACCCACGTGGCCTTCAATTTAACCTCAACGGAGGAGAAAACAAGGTCCCAAGATCATTCACAATGTAGGATTATTACAATCAGGGCTTTACCCAAAGTTTGAGCATTTCCCTCTTAAAAACTTAATTAAAAATTAATTAAAGGAGAACTCCACTTTTCAACAATTTACAAGATTAACGCCTGCAATCTATATAAATAACTGATTCACTACTTGATGACTGAAGTTTTATCTTGTCTGGTTTAGAAAACCCATTTTCAAATACCCTATTAGGGAATTATGAGTTAATAGAAGAGAGGATCCCCATTCAGGGTCCTCATCGATTAGCCAGATTGGAAAACAACTACAAAGAGCGTCTCTCACTCTGGAGGACCCGGCATGTCCATACATTACACGGACCGCCCATTGATTTCAATGAAAACTGTGTAATACCTAATTTTGTCTGTGGTGGCACTGCAGCGGAATTGTGCCCTCCCTGCCGAATTTCCAGCAGATTACCTCTGTTGGTCCCAGCAGTAAAATACCCTGGGGCAGATTTACTAATACCGTGTAAGTTTTGGACAGCATAAACATAGACAAAGCAGTCAGAAAACGTGTTAACTTTATCAAAGTGGTGGATGCTGTATGATAAATTTGGCGTGTCTTGCTAGACATGTTAGACACTTTCTCTTCCATATACAACCTATTAGTTGGGTTAGTTTATTGTGCCAAAACTTGGGAACATTTTTAGGGCACAAAGTCACATTTTAAGCCACGCCCCCTTTTGAAAAACCACGCCTTTTTCTGTGTCAATTTTTTTTTCAAACTGTTAATAAATGTGGCGCACAGCATGTACACCAAAATTCTGCCTCAATATGAATAGTAAATCTGCCCCCCTGTGTTTAGCTTGTCATCGTGGGACACCTCACAAAAAGCGGACAACTCCTTTAACAATATCCTTGATCTACATGGCAGCCACGATCGCATTTCAATATCCCAGATTTTTATACCGATACGTTCCATCATTTATGAAAAAAGATCAACATTTTGTGCATTTTGAGCAAACGACCCTGTGAGGTCTAGAAGAGCATTGCCTGATCTCTCCGGTGAGCAATCACTACCATCCTGTATACAGACCGCACGCAACATCTTTAGGGTTAATTAGCCCAGGTTACAGTTTCTGGGTAATTGCAGGACCGGCTCATGTATATGATGGAGACACGGAGCAGATGCTGCTGAGCAGTACTTAGTGATACTCTGGCCATTTATCTCGGAGTGATTTAACAACACTTCTGCGCTGCTATCAATTATGAATGAGGTATACAGCTCCCGCAGTATAAATATTCCTTGTAACGCCGAGCACTTTTAAACATTTTAAAATAGGTTGAAAAAAAGGAAACAACTACATTTCCATCAGTCGTAAATAATAGTTACATCAAATTTTAATATATATTTTTTTTTTTCTCAGCAAAGATTTTTATAAAATTCTATCACATATAATACATTTAGGGTTTTTTTTTTTTTACCATTTCTATAAAAATATCAATATTTCTCATTGACTAATTTCATATTTACTGGCTAAATATCGATAAACTCATAAATTGTAGGAGTAAATTGTATATTAAATGGGCAGTGTAGATCAGATTAAGACTAATGATATAGCAGAGCTGAGTTTGTCGGTTGTAGTAGAGGTGAGTTTGTGAGATGTAGCAAACCTGAGTTTGTGAGATGTAGCAAAGCTGAGTGTGTGAGATGTAGCAGAGCTGAATTTGTGAAATGTAGCAGATTTGAGTTTGGGAGATGAAGCAGATGTGAGTAGGTGAAAGGCACAACTCAACAGGAAATGACAGTGTGTGTTAGATTTGTCTTTACATAGGACTGCCGATAAAGCCACTGAGCTATTTTAAGGCTTCAGGCACAGAGCGTACGGAGTCTATACGGAAGCGACATAATATGTTGCTGTAGGTACTCCATGTAGCGCTCTATGGTGCCTCCATACCGTACAGTGTTAAGGGGGGTATTCCTCCCTAGAAGTAGTGCTCTGTGATACGACATCCAATTGAGCATGAGATGAAATCGGGGACATAGGAGACACAGTATGGTCCCATAGACTTTTATGAGTGCCTTATTATGGCTCCGTGCCCCTCGGAGGTTGACCGTGTGCATTAACCCTAACTTAGAGACTAATCACGACGAGAGATGTCAGATTGATTCACTAGGTTCACCATCCACGGTGAATTAGAATGATTCATATTTTTAATTATTCGCTCATCTCCAATCATGATGGATGAGCAATTACAAATCCAGCTCTGCTACATCTTTTAGTTTATATAAGAGATTATACAGGTAAAAGTGACTCCTGAGATTGGTGAAGGGGCAGGGAATGGTAGGGCCCATTTCCTGACATCTTGTTGATTGATTGTCGTACGGATCAATAGCACAACCATTGACAATGTGAGAAGATATTGCAGGATTGGGCTGAACTGATGAATAGGTAACGGCCTAATTGTATTTGCTGTTAGTCTAACGCAATGACAAAGCAACGCACATTTTGCCACTAATTCTCACTTAATGATCTGTCTCCATTCCTTAGTTTCCTGCACAGCGAGCACGTTCAGGGACAGATGTTTGGGGCTGGGGGTGCACTGGAAGGAAGCAGAGCGGCTGGGTGTACTTAGGCAAAATAACATTATTTAAGATTTGCCCTTTGCAGAATAAAAAGATCACTGAACCGTACACCATTCCCCTGTCAGTCGAGTTACATGAATATCTGCAGTGACTATGAAGGGGTAATCAAAGGCTAAGACTGGACTCAAGACTTTGGGTGAGACAGAAGATGAAATAATCTAAGAGTGCAAACTTTCTTTAGACTTTATGGGTCTTTTCTGACAAATAATATATCCACTTTCTGCTGTGTACTGGGCGCAGAATCAGAACTATGGTTGTGTATTTGTGTGTATCAGCTGTAGCAGAGCTGAATCTGTACACAGTGATATATCACATCTGCATGTAGTTTCATGTTCTTCTGTGATTGTGTGTCTTCCCTTTTAATTCCTCTTCCATTTTCCCTCAATACTCCCAAAATTTGCCTATGTTATATCCATTCCTATGATATTGGCCCTAGGGTGTGTGTTGGGGTAATTAGATTATAAATCCCACTGGGGACAGGGACTGGTGTGAGTGCATTCCCTGTACAGCTCTCCACAATACCTTATATACCTGCAGTCCTATGTAAAACAACAAAGACCACATGATAAATTGTACCGAATGACAAACTCTGCTCTGCTACATCTGTATGTGAAATTTATGCAATCTATACTGCAATGATCCAATTATACAATTGTCTTTTTACCCTATATAGATTTCGATTTAATCCATTATACTTGTGCCCTTGTTATACCATGCTCTTTTTCCTCCTTTGTTAATGAGATGAAAGAATTTGAATATTTTCTTCACAGTAATCTCAGGATAAATCCACAAGGAAAATTAGAATTTGCACTTTACATATTTCCAAATGATAATATGAAGAATGGCGTCAATCTTATGTTCTAACTGTACTGGACTCCAAAAAATAAAAAATAAATAAAGTAAACAACAAAATAAAAATAATAAATGAAATAAAATAAAATCAAAGTAAACAACAAAACACAAATAAATAAAACACTAAGTAAACAATAAAATAAAAATAAATAAATAAAATAACTAAACAACAAAATGAAAAACAAATAGAAATGGCAAAATATGATACATTGTAATCCATATAACAAACAAGATAATATTTTATCATGTATGCAATAATAAAACATCTTCATATTTGTTTTTGTTTTTTAAATATTTTTGGAAAATAATTGAAAAAATAAATAAATTCAGAATTTTTAAATTGTAGACTCAAACTTCATGTACATCAGTAATTCTATGACTTACCGGAGCGAATATCACCATACACATTTACAAAGGAATTGATAATCCAACTCTGCGCTCTGGAAATAAATCAGAGGTTGTAGCATGCTAAACCGGACAAGATTCCCACAAGCTTCTGTGCAGAGACTTCCAGCTGCCTGTCTATTGCATGGAGTACAGTAAATCAAGAGGAGCAGTGAAACCAATGCAGGGAAAGTGAGAGGTTAGACCCAGCAAAGAGGAAAAACATGAAGCCTCAGATTCCTTTTCCTTCAGGCTGGCAAGAAATGTCATAACATTAAAGATTACTGTAGAAAGCCCATTGTAAGGCTGGGGGATCTGTGCGGTACTTTTAGTAGCTGCAGAAAGCTCCCCCTGTGTTTAAAGGCTTAGCTGTACTCTATGTGCGGAGCCAGGTTCATAGTGGAATACAAGGGGGGAATAGATTTCCTATGTATAGATTCACAAGTACAATCATGGAGGAGGAGACAGTCACTGGGTGGTATCTGCATATTGCCGGAGTTTTAAAAATCAACTTTTTTGCACATGAACTCATTTGGATTTAATTGTTCTTTAATGAATTCTTACATTTTTACCATTATAATAAGAGGATATAGAACTGAACAGGAACCTGTAGGGCAGTAATCTCCAACCGGTGGCTGTTGCAAAAGTATAACTCCCAGCAGGCTGTCAGGGCAAGCTGGGAGTTGTAGTTTTAAAAAAAAATGGAGAGCCGCAGGATGAAGTCTAAGGGCACATTCACACGTAGCGGAATTGCTGTTGAATTCCGCTGTGGACAGTCCGCAGTGGAATTCTGCAGCAGCCGTTTTTTACATTCGTTTCTATACATTTTTAGGAAAGTTAGTTCAGACATTGCGGAAAATAACTGTGCGGAAATTACGCTGCGGTGGAGATTTTTTCCTCCGCAGCATCCTCATGACGTTGCGGAGAAGAAGCGGAATTTCACTGCGTATTTCAGCCTTTGCAATGCAAAAACTGAAATCTGCATCTAGTCCGCTGTGATATCTGCAACGTCTGAATTACCTGTCAAATATGCAAATTTTGGTGCAGATTTGTTGCGTAATTGCCCCGAATCTGCACCAACATTTGCAGCGGAAAAATTCTGCCACGTCTGAACATGGCCTAATGCAGTGGGGTATACCTATACATTAAGAAACGAAATGGAGACGAGAGGATTGATACACTTGGTAAGGCTTCCTCCATGCACTTTTTTTGGAAGCTTTGTTTTTATGGCTTGTAAAAAAAATACTATGAATTTCCTACAGAAAAACCTATTTAAAAAATGCCTGAAAAAAGCCACACCATGGAGACAAAAACAGACGCGCTAAAACAACAACCCAAAACCGTACTGTTTGTAGTGTGTTTCATATTTGCCTATTGACTTTCAGCTAACATCCGGTCACTTCACATAAGACCATCCTATAAGATGACCACAAAGGGTAGAAATTGAGTGTGCAGGATATCCCTGTTGCAGACTAGCCACCAGTGCCGTATTACTGATGTAGTCCCGCCAACTAGATGAAAAAAGGGACAAATGTACAAATTATTCAAATGTAGTACAGGGTGTGTCTGGGAGAAGCTTGTGGGCTTAGGAATGTCGAACGATTTGGGATTCAATTGCTGGTATGTACTGTATGTCGGTGTACCCCCTTGATCTGGAGTTTATGGGTGCTATTCGCACTTCTACATTTCTGATAAGGTGTATGGATGACACTTCATGGTTTTATGGGGTTCGTTTATAGAATAAGCTGTACAGATGATGGGTCAGGCCCCATTCACATCCCTTTTTTTGCCTACATTTAGGGGTATGTTCACATAACGTATGTTAACAAAAAACGGCTGTAAAATATCGAGCCGTTTTCAAGGGAAAACAGCCTCTGATTTTCAGCCATTTTTTAAGCATCAGGCGTTTTTTGATGCTTTTTTTACGGACGTTTTTGGAGCTGTTTTTCTATTGAGACAATGAAAAACTGCTCCAAAAACGGCTCAAGAACTGACATGCACTTCTTTTTTACAGGGGGGGGGGGGGGGGGGGTTTACGCACCCTTTTTAAAAACGGCTGCATAAAAAACGGAACACTGTTTTTCCCATTGAAATGAATGGGCAGATGTTTGGAGGTGTTCAGCCCCCGTATTTCCAGCCATTTTTCGAGCCGTTTACGGCCAGAAAAACGGCTGAAAATAAGCCGTGTAAACATACACTTAAAGTATAAGGGCTCATTCAGACGAGTGTGTATGTCGTCTGTATGACGGCCGTTAAAACAACGGCCATCATGTATTTCAATGAGGCCGTTCACAAGACCGTTGTTTCAATGGAGCGTGTGGAGGGTCTTCGTGAAAAAATAGGACATGTCCTATTTTCCTGCATGTCACGCATCCCTCCATAGACAACGCGTCCCGCACGGATGAACCTCAGACGTGAAAAACTGCAGTTTTTCACGTCCAAGGTTACCTACGCTCATGTGAATGTAGAAAAAGCTCACTATACATTAACCGTAGTCTATGACAGATGCCTAACAGAGGAATCTGTCACCCATGGGGTATAATGGTATCCGTATAATGTATACATCATGAACTCTCATGACCCTTTCCATGACGTATCTGTTAAATGGATACGATTAAAGCCTACGGGTGAGAGATGCCACTGTTAGACATCCGTCATAGAAATCTACCACCCATAGAATATTATGAAATCTGTTTAATGTATACGTGATAAAACGATATTGAATAGCCCATGACATAAACATTTAACAGGTGCCTGTGACGAATGCCATACAGTGGCATCCGTCACCCATAGGCTCCTATATTTAGTTAAAAAAAAGTTATACTGCGCGGGAATAGTTGGATGTAAATGTGTAGTCTACTACACTTTTCCATATTTCTTTTTTAAAAAAAGGTACACAGGTGTATACCAGTCCGTCAGAAGCCAACAGGACTCTCTTTTGGCCTCCACCGGACTTATCGAGCCCTATGGACATGTTTAGTGTGTACTGCGGAAGCTTTCCCGACGTACACACTGAATGTTGGACAAAAACGAGAAGTAAACAGGGCCTATGATAATGTAACGTCCGCGGTCGCAGACCCTGGACCACTATCATCCTCCCCAGAGATGCCAGCACATGCGGCCGTCCTGTCCTGCAGTGACCACTAGGGTGCGCACTCGAGCTCATTCCTGGCTTTAATGGGCCAGAGCAAACACATGTTTTAGATTGACTGATTGCTCCCATGATCACACAGGACTATAAGAAGGGCCCTGCCCCTTCCTTCATTGCCTGAGCGTTGTTGTGTTTATCCGTGTTAGTCTTTGCAAATGGTTCCTTAGTGTTTTCCAGTTTCCAGTGTTCCCGTACCTGCTACCTGTATCCTGTATCCCGTGCTACCTTGTTCCTGTGCCATAGAGAGTTGGAGTCGTGTTGTGTCGTATACTACGCCTGCTGTACTTCACCGCGCCTGGTGTCTGCCTGCTGCCAAGGTCCCATCTGAGCCTGCCATCGCTACTGTCTGTATTGCCACAGGTACCCTTATTCGAACTATTGACTTTGCCTTTGTATCCTGTTTGGCCAGCTGCTATCCTGCTATGCCGGTACGGCCCAGTGGGTCCACACACCCATTGTGACAGATAACAACACAAGGTGCTCCTGTCAGCCTGTGTCCAAATTTGTTAATACAACAGAAAGTATTCGATTTATCTCGGGAAACTGTCTGGCCCCTTACCCTCTGCCCATCAAGCAGGCCACACCTTAAAGCGGATCTGTCAAATGTTTATGGTGCCCTAGGAGTGGGAAGGCATGCTGATTTCAGCGGTCTGTTACTTATTCATCAATGTGCAGTCATTTCTGAGAAATTACATTATATATTTGCGCTTCCCCCGTCATCCAGCCATTGATTGACACATTTCTCCCAGTTACTGTGTATAGAGTAGAAGTATCAATCATGTGCTGGAGGGCGGGGAGCGTGAATATGGGACCTAACATGCGCCATTTAGTGCAATTAAAGCTTATTGAGCATTGCATTCAATTCATTGCATTGAAAGAGAACCTGTCACCTCTCCAGATATGTCTGATTTAGTAAATAATTGTATTCCCCATGAAATAACATTTCTGGAGCATCTTGTCTTAGAACTTTGTGTTGTGCCGTTCCTCTGCTATTCCTCCTAGAAATGTATAAATATATTGACAACGGGGGGTTACAAGTTGCGGATGTGTCCCTACACAGACAATGTCTAATCAGTTCTGACAGAGTGAGATTGTACAGAAACACGCCCATTTGACAAGGGAAATGGTAAAACCCAGTTGTCAATTTACTCATACATTTCTAGGAGCAATAACAGAGGAACGGCACAACGTAGAGTTCTAAGAAATTATGTTCCAGAATTGTTATTTCAAGGGGAATCCAATTATTTATTAAAATAAACATGTCGAAAGGGATTTCTATTGCACGTCTCCTGACTCAGATAAGGGAGTTGGAATCATGTCATAAACAAATTCCATCTTCACAGGTTTTTGCAGATCTTACCACAGCAAGGGAGTCCTTGCGATCTCTTATAGATCAATCACACGCCCGGTTTAGAGATCGGATGAGAAAACACTCATATGAATTTGCAGACAAGTGCGGTAGATCTTTAGCGCGTATGTTACATCCCCGAACACAAGCGTCCTACATCCCTAAAATACTATCTTCTTCGGGGGGCGAAGTTCATGACCCGGTGGGTATTACAGAGTGCTTTAAACAGTATTACTCGACTTTATATAACATCAAGGGGCAATTTCACGATATGCAGGCTGAGGCATTGCGGGACAAAATAGATCATTATGTAAATAGTACGGCTTTACCGCCTTTGGAGGAGGGGGAGGCTTCGGGACTCGAGGAGGATTTTGTGGAATCAGAAGTGGAACATGTTATTAAGGAATCACCCTTGGGCAAGAGTCCAGGGCCTGATGGATTTAACAACAAATTTTATAAAACATTTAGGGCTCAACTGGTTCCCTTTTTGACGAAAGTCTTTAACTCCGTGTCTTCCTTGTGTCCCTTTGCACCCCAGTCCCTCGAGGCTCACATTACTCTGTTACCAAAGCCTGGCAAGGACCCAACCTCTTGCGCTAACTTCAGACCCATCTCATTAATTAATGTAGATGTAAAATTTTTCGCGAAGTTGCTTGCATCTCGTTTGTCACCGTTCTTACCTGGATTGATACGGGATGATCAGGTGGGGTTTGTATGTGGTCGGGAGGCACGGGATAACACCAACAAAACTCTCCTTTTAACTTCATTTTGCCAATCCCGTAAGATACCGATGTGCTTGCTGTCAGTTGATGCCGAGAAGGCTTTTGACAGAGTGCATTGGGTGTTCCTCCGCAGTGTCCTAAAACAGGTAGGCCTTGGCACTACTATGGTGGATAGGATAATGGCATTATACCATAGGCCTACGGCTCGGGTTCGTGTTAATGGACTCCTTTCTGATTCCTTGTCTATTGCTAATGGCACGAGACAGGGGTGCCCACTATCGCCTCTATTGTATGTTCTGGTTATGGAACACCTGGCAGTGGCACTGCGGGGCAACCCTGATGTTAATGGGGTACGGGTAGGATCACAGCATCATAAATTAGCGCTTTATGCAGACGATCTCCTGGTATTTATAACAACTCCCATGATCTCTTTGCCATCTCTGACTGAGGAATTTGAGCGTTTTGGTCATCTAAGCAATTTTAAAGTTAATTACTCCAAATCGGAGGCCTTGAATATATCTCTGGATGCTTCTATGGCTGCCCATCTCGCTCGGGTTTTCCCATTCAAATGGCAATCTACATCCTTAAAATACTTGGGGGTGCAGGTGCCCACGCAACAGGCAGATTTGTTCGCGTTGAATTACACACCTATTCTTCAACGTACTTTGAAGGAGTTGGCAGAATATGGAGGGAACCGCATGTCATGGTTTGGGCGAATTAATGCGGTCAAAATGGATATTTTGCCCAAATTCTTATACCTTTTCCAGACTGTCCCTATTGTAATACCAGCGGGTTTCTTCAAGACCTTACATAGGGCTATAACCAAATTTGTGTGGGGTTCCTCTAAGCCTCGCATTCGTTTTGCTGTCCTTAGTCGCCCAAAAATAGACGGGGGCGCGGGTCTTCCAGACTTTAAAAGATACCATCAAGCCGCACTGATTATGAGGGTAGTGGATTGGTTCCGCTCGGAAACAGGTAAGCAATGGGTGTGTATCGAAAGAGATATGTCTCCTCTTGCATTGTCCTCTTTGCCGTGGTTGACTGTCCTACAGCGCCATAGTCTATCTCTGCCTCTTTCCTCACACGTCAGTTTCTTGTGGTATGGGAGCGGATCATGGGGGCTGCGTGCCTGGTGAATCGGCCGGGTCCTATGACTCCTCTTTTCGACAACCCCTCGTTCCCTCCGGCGTTGGGTACGGATACATTCCTCTGCTGGGAGAGAAGAGAAGGTGGATATCTGTCTGAGACCCTTACTCCTGAAGGTGTCATGTTATCAATGAATGCAGTCTCTGAGGCTTGCCCGGGGAGAAGGTCAACCTGGTGGTCATACTTACAGCTGCGTTCTTATCTCTCTTCTCTGGAGGACTGTCTTGTGTTATTACAGGATAAGACTCCTTTAGAAAAGTATTTATCTTTACCAACGGCCCCTTCGCATGTATTGTCATACTTGCATGGAGTTCTTCTGCCCAGCTGTTCCTTTTCTCAACTGTCTTTCACCTATGCATGGGACGAAGAGTTGGGGGTTCAACATACTGAAGAGGAATGGGGTACTGCCTTCCTGTTAGCCCATAAATTGCCAATGTCTTGTTTTGCCCAGGAAAAAAACTACAAAATACTCACTAGGTGGTATCGTTGCCCTGCTTTGCTGCATAAGATATTTCCGGAGGTGTCTGCTGATTGTTGGAGGTGTGGGGAAGCTCCTGGAACCATGTTGCATATTTGGTGGGACTGTCCCAGGATACGTACCTTTTGGGGGAAGATTTTTGATTTGGGCAAGAAGCTCTTGCACATTGAAGTTCCGACCTCGGCATCTATTGGGTTACTCTCCATGGTTCCTGGATCTCTCACACACCTCAAAAGGGGTATCTTTCGACATTTTCTGACTGCGGCGAGAACGGTGATACCTAGGCACTGGAAATCTCATACGGTTCCCTCTTTGACGGAATGGGTGACAGAGGTGAACGGGATAATGAGAATGGAGGAATTACTGTCAGCAGACAGGGGCAAGTCTGGGCTCTTTGTCCAAACTTGGGCAGTATGGTCTGGATTCCGGGGTGGTACTGATCTACCTCTATGGCTTGATGGTAGGTTCTGAGCAAATTATGTGATCTTTTTCTCTATGCGCTATGTGTGTTTGTGTTTCCCTTTGTTGTCTGGTGTCTTGTGTTGTTGTTATAATTTTTCTGTGGCACTTATATGTACCAATGTTTACTTTATTGAGGCCTGGTCCTCTTGGCTATGGTATTATATTACTGTATATGGGGTACAGTTAGTTCTACTGTACTTTAATTCATATGCTCTTTAGATGAGTGGGAGGTTACCACTTATTTGGGTTTATGCATCTTCATAATGTTTATAAACTGTTATAATCTGTATTTTATACATGATACAAATTTTTCTGCCAAAACTGTGTAATGTATATATGCTGTAATTTTGTTGCTACAAAATAAAAATCTTGATAATGAAAAAAAAATAAAATAAACATGTCAGGAGAGGTGACAGGCTCTCTTCAACCCCTTCCCAACATTTGTCGTAAGTATACGTCATGGAAAGCCAGTGCTTCCTGCAATTTGTCGTAAGCTGAATCCGTGCCATCATCCCCGGGTGTCAGCTGTATGTTAAAGCTGACACTCTGCCGTAATGGCGGGGACCGAAGTTAGCTCCAATTCCTGCAATTAACCCCTTAAATGCAGCGGTCAAAAGCGACCGCTGCATTTAAGGTGTTTGTAGACAATCTCTACCCCAGCAACAAGATCACCGAGGTGCCGATGGCTGCAATGGCAACCGGAACACTGGCCTCCCGGTCTGCCTACATTGGAAGCCTCCTAAAATGCTTCCGGTGCCGATGGGAAGATGGCGCGGGCACAGAAGCACAGCCTGTGTCATCAGTGGCGGGGGTCATTAACCCCTTAGATGCAGCGACCACTGCATCTTAGCGGTTTGTAGCCAAATTGGGACCCCTGCGATTGATGCGATTCGATCGTAGGAGTGCCAACGGCTGCTATGGCAACAGGAAGCCAAACAATGGCCTCCTAATCTGCCATTATGGAAGCCGTTCAGACTCCGCCCGGAGGTGGAGCCTAATCGGCTTGCTGTCATTGAACAACTAAGGGCATGCCCAGACGTGGCGGAATTCTTCCGCAACTGTCCGCATCAATGCCGCACAGAATCTGCGTTGCAAATTCTGTGGCGGATCTGCCCAAAATGGTCATTAAATTGATGCGGACTAGCCACTGCGTATTGAGGTGAAAGTACTTCCCTTCTCTCTATCAGTGCAGGATAGGGAGAAGGGACAGCACTTTCCCTAGTAAAAGTAAAATAATTTCATACTTGCCGGCCGTTGTCTTGGTGACGCGTCCCTCTTTCGGCATCCAGCCCGACCTCCCTGGATGACGTGGCAGTCCATGTGACCGCTGCAGCCTGTGATTGGCTGCAGCCGTCACTTATACTGAAACGTCATCCTGGGAAACCGGACTGGAGACAGAAGCAGGGAGTTCTCGGTAAGTATGAACTTCTATTTTTTTTTACAGGTTGATGTATATTGTAATCGGTAGTCACTGTCCAGGGTGCTGAAACAGTTACTGCCGATCGCTTAACTCTTTCAGCACCCTGGACAGTGACTATTTACTGACGTCGCCTAGCAACGCTCCCGTAATTACGGGTGCACACACATAGTCACCCTTAATTACGGGTGCACACACGTAGTCACCCGTAATTATGGGAGCCCCATTGACTTCCTCAGTCTGGCTGTAGACCTAGAAATACACATAGGTCCAGCCAGAATGAAGAAATGTCATGTTAAAAAACCAATACGCTCCGCAGCACACATAACATCTACATTACATCTGCGGACTTCATTGTGGAATTATGAATCTCCATTGAAGTCAATGGAGAAATTCCGCAATGAGTCCGCAACCAGTCCGCCACACGTCCGCAACAACCATTGTATGCTGCGGACACCAAATTCCGCACCACAGCCTATGCTCCGCAGCGGAATTGTCCGCAACGTGCAAACGAACCCAACCACAAAGCTGTGGAAGGCAATGGAGAAACAGGTCCGCTGCGGATTTCCGCTGCGGAGTGTCCGCAGCGGAATTCCAGAGCAATTCCGCCACGTCTGGCCATGCCCTAACAGTTCTAATACATTGCACTACATAGGTAGTGCAATGTATTAGAACATAAATAATACAGTTGGACCTTCAAGTACCTTAGTGAGACAAAAAAATGTTTTTTTTTTAAAAAAGTGAAAAAAAAAAAAGTTGTCAAAAATAAAATAAAAGATTCAAGTAATAAAATAAAACACAATCATCCTTTGGCTGGGTTCACACAGAGTTTTTTAACGCGTTTTTTGACCCGGAAACAGCGCTGCAAAACTTGTCAAAAACCGTCCGAAAATGCCTCCCATTGATTTCAATGGGAGGCTGAGGCGGTTTTCTCCCGCGAGCGGTAAAACCGTCTCGCGGGAGAAAGAAGGGACATGCCCTATCTTCGGGCATTTACGCCTCTGACCTCCTATTGACATCAATGGGAGGCAGAGAAAGCGTATGTTGCAGAATTTTAAGTTCGCGGCGCTGAATGGCCACGGGTGAAAAACGCAACGAAAAAAGCAGCGAAAATCGGCGTGCAGGCAGAGGAAAATGTGCCTCAAACTTCCAAACGGAATTTTGAGGCAGTATTTCCGCCTGCAAAAAACTCAGTATGAACCCAGCTTTTTTCTCTTATCAAGTACTTTATTATTGAAAAAAACAACAAAAAACATACATATTTGGTATCGTTATGTCAGTAACAGCCTGAACTATAAAAATATGTTATTTATCCCGCACAATGAGCGCCGTAAAAAAAAAAAAAAACTAAAACACAATGCCAGAATTTCAGTATTTTGGTCACTTTGCCTTCCAAAAATTGGAATAAAAAGTGATTAAAAAGTCGCTTGTATCCAAAAATGGTATCTATAAAATCTATAGCTCGTTTCACAATAAACAAGCCCTCATACAGCTCTGTCGCCGAAAATATTAAAACGTTATGGTTCTCACAACTTTGCGACAAAAAAAATACATTCTTTTTACAAAAGTAATTATATTGTCTAAAAGGTTGTAGAACATAAAAAAATGACATAAATTAGGTATCTCCGGAATCGTGCTGACCCGCAGAATAAAGTTAGCATGTCATTCGTAATAGATGGTGAACGCTGCATAAAAAAAACAACTAAAAAAATAATGCCAGAATTGCTGTTTTTTGGTCCCTTGCCTCCCAAAAAAATAGGATAAAAAGTGATGAAAACGACAGCTTGTCCCGCAAAAAAAAAATCAGCCCTCATACAGCTCTGTCTATGAAAAAATAAAATAAGATAAGGCTGCAGTAAGTCAGGAAAGAAACAATATGCAGTTGTGCCGGCCCGAGGGGAACATTTCTTCTTTTTCAAGAGGCGATTTATCAAGGCCCTAAAATTAGGGAACCAGGATGGGGAGGGCCCAAACATATCTGCTGGAAGCGAGGGTGCCCGTATTATACCAGCACAGGACTTCCCAGCAAAATTACCCAAATTGCAAAGCTGCGGAGTGCGGACCAAAAGAGGATAAGAAAGGACACCATTTATCAGCGCGACACCGGCCTGTGCAGAAAGGATTGCCTCACAGCGTAACACACATTTATGGATTATTTTATTGTTTTTTTTTTACCCCATTATTATACCACCTGACTATGCCCCTGATATACTCTGCCCAGCTTACATATGCACCCACATTATAACCTAAAATACCAGTGAGGGTATGTTCACACGCTAGACTAAAAATATCTGAAAATAAGATTTTCAGACGTTTTTTTAAGCCACTCACTATTTTTGCAGCGTTTTTTACGGCCATTTTTTTAAGCTGTTTTTAACAGAGTCAATGAAAAACGGCTCCAAAAACGTCACAAGACGTGACCCGCACTTCTTTTTCGCGGCCGTCTTTTGACGCAGCCGTTTTTAAAAACGGCCGCGCGAAAAAAGCGTCCTGTTTCCGATTTTTCACCCTAATACTCAAAAGAACTACTACCAAGCAACATCCACGCTCCAAAAGCCAAATGGTGAACCTTGCTTCTGAGCCCTACACTGTGACAAAACAGCAGTTTATGATCACATATGGGGTATTTTCGTATTCTGGAGAAGTTGCTTTACAAATTTTAGGGTTCTTTTTTTCTTTATTTTTTTAAGAAAATTACAAATTTTGAGCTAAAGCTACGTCTTATTGAAAAGAAAGTTTTTTTTTTCTTTTCACTGAGCAATTCTAATAGAAACTATGAAACACCTGTGGGGTCAAAATGCTCACTACACACCTAGATGAATTCCTCAAGGTGTGTCGTTTGCTAAATGGAGTAACTTTTGGGGAGTTTCCACTGTACTGGTATCTTAGGGGCTTTGCAAATGCGACATGGTGCCAAGAAACCGATCCAGCAAAATCTGTACTCCAAAAGCCAAATGGCGCTCCTTCCCTTCTGAGCCCTACTGTGTGCCCAAACAGCAGTTTATTACCACATATGGGGTATTTACATACTCTGGAGAAGTTGCTTTCCAAATGTTGGGGGTCTTTTTCTTCTTTATTCCTTTTGGAAATAGTTTTTTTTTTTTTTAGTTAAAACAACATCTTATTGGTAATAGCTTATGACCACATATGGGGTAGTTCCTTACTCTGGAGAAGTTGTTTTACAAATGTTGGATATTGTTTTTTTTCTTATAGCTAAAACGACATCTTATTGGAAAAAAATAAAATTTGTAATTTTCATGTCCAAATTCTAATAAAATCTATGAAACTACCTTGGGGTCAAAATGCTCACTATACGCCTAGATTAATTCCTTGTGGGGTGTAATTTCCAAAGTGGGGTATTTTTTGGGGTGTTTCCTTTGTTTCAGGATCACATGACCTCTTCAAACCTGACATAGTGCCTAAAATCTATTCTAATAAAAAGAAGGCCCCAAAATCCTCTAGGTGCTACTTTGATTCTGAGGCCTGTGCTTCAGTACATTACCACACTAGGGCCACATCTGGGATATTTCTAAAAACGGAAGAATTTAGGCAATAAATATTGAGTTGCGTTTCTCTGGTAAAACCTTCTGTCTTACTGTAAAAAAAAGGATTATAAATGAATTTCTGCAAACAAATTGAAATTTGTAAATTTCACCCCTACATTGCTTTAATTCTTGTGAAATGCCTAAAGGGTTAAGAAACTTTCTAAATGCTGTCTTGAAAACTTTGGGGTGTGCAGTTTTTTTTAAAATGGAGTGATTTATGGGGGTTTGTTTTGCATGGGCCCCTCAAAGCCACTTAACAACTGAACTGGTCCCTGTAAAAATAGCCTTTTGAAATTTTGGTGTTTTTCACAATTATATACTGAATGTATCGACTAAATTATACCAGTAACATAAAGTCCAATGTGCCACAAGAAAATAGTCTCAGAATCGCTTGGATGGATAAAAGCATTCCAAAGTTATTACCACATAAAGTGACCCATGTCTGATTTGAAAAACGAGGCTCTGTCAGGAAGGTCAAAAGTGGCCAAAGCGGGAAGGGGTTAAACTCATATAACCCCTTAAAACTTACAATACAAAATAAACACTATTGATTACAACTTTCCTGATAATATAATCCAGCACAAAGCCTAATTACCGTCAATAATACTTAAACTTGTGCAGATAACCGGCCTTCAGCAGCTTGTGGGAAGCACTTGTAAAAATGCATTTTCTGCTGAACTCCCACATGAAAATCACTACTTTTCAGACACATTATTGGTTTCTGTGCAGAACTTGTCAATCACATAACCTGCCATATTTCCAGTAGTACGATGACTAGAGAACTCAGCGCTGCAATGTAAGTAAAATGATAAACTTATTATTACTTTTCTAAATATGGCTGTTCTGGCTGTTATAATGACAGGTGTTTAGCAGGGCAAAGTGGGGCGCTGGCTTGGCAGGATTGGGCTAGATTAGGTTAGCGGCAGTGAAGGGGTAGGTTCACATCGACAATCTAGATAATCTAGACCCAGCGAAGCACTAGCGAACGCAGACAACAGAGCGCCCCGTGCAAGATCAGTTTATGGCCCATTGACCTCAGAATAGAGCACCCCCTTTAAGTCACAAATTCCACCAGTAGTTGTGAGTTATGACATTCATTAGCTCAGTCCCTCTAATGCAATCTAATAGGCAGTAGGAATCTACTATTTGGGTGGTAGTGGTTATATACCTTTATATTGTCTGCTATAATACAACCGAATGCTGGGAATCTGATCCAGCGGCTCTGAGAAAGTCCCAATGGGGATGAAACGCGTTAGCCTATTGCATGGTTGTGAGTGACGTCATCATACAGCGCCACCTCAGCGTGGTCGAACGCTACACCACGCTGAGAACTTGCTCTATCTGCCACACTGGACGCCAGAAACCAAATTCTGTACACGGTATATCTTTTACATAAGTTTTATAGGGATTACTCTCCGAAAAGCTTTGTATTTGCTTGTGCGAAGTGAGTGACGATATGGAATGATAGATGTCGATACTTACCTATCAGTCGGTCAGCCGCTAAGAATGGGAGCTGCACTTCACTTTGTCGTTGAAAAAGACAGATGAGTATTTATGGATCTCTTCCTCTGATTATCTTACTGGCACATTCATCTGTTTGCATAAACTGCTTGTATATGATATCGGTGGACCATGGGTCCATTATATGTAATGATTTAGCTTGGATTCTCTCTAGCAGCGGGACTGCCTTTGATAAATTTCAGGAATTTTTACATCTTGCAACAGAGATGCTACATATATTGAATCGATATATCTAGTGGCTTTTGTTCTTCACAGTTCCTTTACATTCAAGTCTCATTGGGACATTGTCATATTATGTAATTACTAGTATAGAGAACCCGTTAAACGGGTTTGCTAGCAAAAGGAATGATGAGTATTTATAATTTTGCTCTTGGAGAACGAGGTTGTTCATTACAGGCTTGTCTTACTTCAGGGTTTTGCCTTCTTAACGCCTTGTTTTGGGAATTGGTTTCTCGTTGTTCCTGGCGTTCCTCTGCCCTCATAGTGGCTCTTTTTATTCTCTGAGCCAAATATATATATGATGATTATCAGCATTGTCCCTTTTATAAGTGAGCGTGATAACACGTAGCAGCTAAGGGACAATCCTGATAATATATATTATTGGATAACTATGCCTGCAATTCTCTTATGTAAAAGAATTGTGTCTTGGCATTTTTTGGAGATAAGGGAATTGCATGCACAGTATTTCCTTAATTACTCCTAAAAATGAGAAAATCGTGAATTAAATCAAAAATCGTCCATAGGGTTGACAAAAATCGAGATTTAATTTTTTGCAAAATCGCCCATCCCTACACACAGTGATAAGTCTGAGTACAGATAATGTAGTAGTGTTACCTGCAGTCCTATGTAACACCACAGATAACACAGTGATAACTCTCTGAGTACAGATAATGTAGTTATATTACATGCAGTCCTATGTAACACCACAGATAATACACAGTGATAAGTCTCTGAGTACAGATAATGTAGTAGCTGTTATCTGCAGTCCTATGTAACACCACAGATAACACAGTAATAACTCTCTGAGTACAGATAATGTAGATGTTACATGCAGTCCTATGTAACACCACAGATAACACACAGTGATAATGTAGTAGATGCACACACAGAAATATATACACATATAGATACAGGGGTGTAGCTAAAGGCTCATGGGCCCTGGTGCAAGCTTGGGCCCCCCTACCGCTTCCGAACATCACCAAACCCCTGCGCATGCCTAAGCCCAGCCTCCTTGCCCGACAGACCCCATGAATGCCTCCATAGTATAATGCCCCATAGCTGCCCCAACAGTATAATTCCCCATAGCTGCCCCTACACAGTATAATGCCCCCATAGCTGCCCACACTCAGTATAATGCCCCCCATAGCTGCCCACACAGTATAATGCCCCCATAGATGCCCCCACACAGTATAATGCCCCCCATAGCTGCCCCCACAGTATATTGCCACCCATAGCTGACCCCTACAGCATAATGCCCCCTACAGCATAATGCACTCCATACAATATAATGCCCCCACACAGTATAATGCCCCCCATAGCTGCCCCACAGTATAATGCCCCATAGCTGCCCCCACAGTATATTGCCACCCATAGCTGCCCCATACAGTATAATGCCCCCTACAGCATAATGCACTCCATACAATATAATGCCCCCATACAGTATAATGCCCCCATAGCTGCCACATACAGTAAAATGCCTCCCATAGCTGTGCCATACATTATAATGCCTGCCATTCAGTGTAATGCCCTCCATAGCTGCTACATACCGTATAATGCCCCCTATAGCTGCCCCATACAGTATAATGCCCCCCATAGCTGTCCCATACAGTATAATGCCCCCAATACAGTATAATGCCCTCCATAGCGGTTCCATACAGTATAATGTCCCCTGCCAGTATATTGCACCCTATAGCTGCCTCATACAGTGTAATGCCCCCATAGCTGTCCCATACAGTATAATGCCCCCATACAGTATAATGCCCCCCTTAGCTGTCCCATACAGTATAATGCCCCCCATATAGTATAATAACCCCTCAGCAGCTACCATATGAGCCCCCCTCCCATACCCAGTATAATGCCCCCATGTACGTACCTAATAGAAAAATAATAACATAATTACTTACCTATCCCCGTTCCCCTGACAGGTGGGGAATCCTTCTCCTCCGGTCTGTGAGTGAGCCGGCGCAGACAGGTGCGATGACGTCACTACACCGCGCCTGCCTGCGATGAGGACGCAAATACAGTCGGAAGCTCGGTCAACGTTGTGTGGCAATGGGGGCCCTCCAGGTACCCCAGGCTTGGGAGCCCGGTCGCAACTACGACAGTTGCGACCCCTATAGCTACGCCACTGTACAGATACATATATAGGCACCTGGACACACAAATACAGACACAGAAAGACATGCATACACACATACTGGAACTTATACACACACAAACACAGAGACACACAGACAAATAGAGGCACAAACAGCAGACAGACTGAGCACTCACATCTCCTTCCTCACAGGCTTCTTGCAGGTCGGGCTGTGGGCGGAGCTAACTGTGCCTCGGACACCACGTCCTTGCTAAATATATATATATATGATTCCTCGTATTCCATCATGTTGGAATTCTTGAATTGGTTGATTTTGCATATTCTTATGCAATTGTATGTGTACACTTACCTGTGTGACCTATTCATTTAGGTAAACTGTCAATAGTTGTGGTATTCTGTAGGTTCATCTGGCCAGGTGGTATTTTAATTATATTTATTCCAAGTCATTTAGCTGGGGAATGTTTTTTTTACCTTTATATAATATAACTAATCTAATAAAAACATATATATATATTTCTTCACCTTGACGAGTGCTGGATATGTCCTAGATAATATTCTTTTGTTTTTTGTTTTTCTATAGTATTTCTCCTCTGAGATGGCACTGTGTGGCATTTTGGCTACATGAGTCACATTTCTCTATTTGGATAACTTAGTATCATTTTTCGATACATTTATTGTATTTATACACTCTACCAAGAGAATATGGAAAACCATGTCTAATCTGTTGAGGTACTCTAGGGTTTTAAAACCACGGCCTGTTGTTTCTAGTTGTCAAGCTGTTCCCTGAACTATATGGTAATTGTTGGAAATCAGCTTTTATATTTGTTCTATATACTGTTTCAATGTAACAATGCTGATACTCAGATCTGAAATCCAAAAGGAGAGGCAAACGACACAGTTCTCAATTATAGTCAGATGTAATGCAGGGTTTGGTACATAAGTACAGAGATCAGCTGTGGTCAGACATAATGCAGGGTTCATTACACAAGAAAAAAAGATCAGAAATGGTCAGCTGTGGTCAGACGTAATGCAGGGTTCAATACTAAGCAAGAAATAATAGCACCAGAATAATGAGGAAGCTAGGAGTGCAAAGTCCAACAGGACTGGATCCAACCATCCCCAAAACCAATGAAGAATAAGAGATCCAGGCAGCACATCCAAAGGCACAAGATTTATTCACCATAGGGTGAATAAATCTCGTTACTTTGGATGTAATGCAGGGTTCGGTCCACATGTACAAGGATCAGCTATAGTCATATGTTATGCAGCGTTCAGTACGCAAGTAGAGAGATCAGCCGTGGTCAGAAGTAATGTAGGGTTCGGTAAACAAGTAGAAAGATTATCTGTGGTCAGATATAATGCAGAATTTGGTACACAGGTACAGATATCAGCCAGGATAAGACGTAATGCAGGGTTTAGTAAGCAAGTAGGAAAGTCAGCAGTAGTAAGACGTAATCAGGGTTTGGTACATAAGTGGAGAGATAAGTTCTGGTCAGACATAATGCAGGACTTGGTACACAAGTAAAGAGAACCACTGTAATCAGACATAAAGCAGTAGTTTGGTACACAAGTTGTAGCGTCCATGGCCGCGGACCGTCGGGATTGCTCACCCTCCGACAACCACAGCCATGGATCTGTGAGCGCTGGCCCACATCTCCTCCCCAGGAGATGCAAGCACTCACTTCCGCTCCGTTCTGCTGTTTCCCGTAGGGTGCGCGCGCACGCTCGTGCCCGGTCTTAAAGGGCCAGCACGCGGACATGAAAATAATAATCAATTAACCCATGATCAATCTGGACTATAAAAAGGGCTCGGCCCTTTCACTCATTGCCTGAGCATTGTTGTGTTTACCCATGTTAGTCTTGCAAATGGTCCCTTAGTGTTATCCTGTTTCCAGTGTTCCCATACCTGCTACCTGTATCATGTGCTACCATTGTTCCTGTGCCTAAGAAACTTGGAGTCATGTTGTGCCATTGGTCACGCCTGCTGTGTTACACCACGCCTGGTGTCCGCTGCCGAGGTCCCATCTGAGCCTAGCCGTTACTACTGTCTGAACGGCTATAGGTACCCTTGTGCTTGGACTATATAGACAATCACTTGGTACAGTGTTTGGAAAGTTCCTATCCTGCTATGGCGGTGTGGGTCCACATACCCACAGATCGTGACACAAGTAAAGAGATCAGCCATGATCAGACAAAATGCAGGGCTCGATACATAAGTACGAAGATCAGTCGTGATCACACGTAATGCAGGGTTTGATACACAAGTACAGAGAACCACTGTAATCAGAGATAATGCAGTAGTTTGGTACACAAGAACAGAGATCAACTGTTATCAAACATGATATAGGGTTTGATATACAAGTAGAAAGATCAGATGTGGTCAGACATAATGCAGGGTTTTGTACATAAGTAGAAAGATCGGCTGGGTTCAGACATAATTCAGGGTTCGGTACACAAGTAGAAAGATCAGCTGTGGTCAGACATAATGCAGGGTTCGGTACACAAGTAGAAAGATCAATTGTGGTCAGACATAATATGAGTGATCCCACTTTCCTGTGCTTATCTACTAGGGTTTGGTACACAAGTTCAAAGATCATCTGTGGTAGTAGCACAGGAAAGCGGGATCACTCACAAGCCAAAATGATCAGGCTGTGGGTTAATATAGGGCAGCAATTACTGTCAGAGCAGAAAACACTTGGCTGGACAGAGCTACAACAAGCAAGGACTCTTCTTAGCATAGTATTTAAGGCTGCAAAGTTCAATCCCTGACAGTCAAATGTGTGTTAGGTCCAACATACCAGTAATACCCGCCAACCCTTTATCAATGTAAGGCCTATCTTGTGCACAGGAAGCTGTAAGTACATTTTGCATGGCTTGTCCATATGTCTGTATCCAGACTAAACCTGTGTTCCAGCATTTAATGTGCTTATTGTTGCGTCTTGTTTCAAATCTTTGGTTCCTCATGTGCTGATCGCCTCAAGTTCCAAAGCTCCTGTTCCCGAGTTCCTGTGTTCCTGGTCAGAGGCATAGCTAGGTGGGGAGGGGCGGCCCTGGACCCACTTATTTGGTGGGCCCCACTCAGTGGCATTACTGTAACGCAACTGAGTTTGTCTCATCATGGTCGCAGGGGGTCCGGACGGAAAGGGAGTACGCAGGTGCCCAGTCCTGAATCCCCACAGGCTTCCAAATCAGAAATCTGCCGTGGGGATCCAGGTCGGTTAGTAAATGCGTTTTTTTTATGTCAGATCTGGGGTGAAGCCATGCTGATGAGTCCATGCTTTGGGGGGGGGGGGGGGGGGTCAAAAGGGGGCACTATTACTTCATGGGGGAACACAAAAGGAGCTTATTACTTTTGGACACAAAGGTGGATTATTACTATGGGGGGCACAAAGTGGGTATTATTACTGTGAGGGAGCACAAAGAAGGGCGCTATTAATGTGGGGCACACGGGGAATTTTGACTGTGTAGAAGCACATAGGGAGCAGTTATGACTTTGTGGGGGCAAAAAAGGAGAATTATTACTGTGTGGGGGTGCTATTTATTTTTTGGGGAACAAAAGTTGGCAATAGTACTCTGTAGTGCCACTAAGAGTGTTCATTGATGCAGATGGAAGTTCTGAAGAGGCCGCGACCGGGGACGTAAAGGGAAGCTGCGCTGGGGCACAAGCTGAATTTTTGCATCAGGGCACAAGAACCTTCAGCTATTCCAGAACGGAAACAAACTGAGACAGAAACATTACCATTTAAATCAATGGTAATGCAAATGGAAGCGAACATTATTTCTGAACAACCTTTATTACAACTTTTTTCGAATAATCACTTTTTATATGTTGGGATTATTTGAGCCTTATTTAGTATTTTACATTAAAGCAAATATCTTCTAATTAAGATGTAGAGATTTTATAGTTACTTGTCCCTGTCTTCTAATAATTACATTTCCAATTAAGAAAATAAGGCACTGGTCCTCAGCTACTAGCAGACCGTCAAGAGGCATCAAATTAATGCTCACCATACTAACTTGTGTAGAAAACATATCGTACAAGCCTCTAGGTGTATGAACAACCACTGTCTCAGTCAATGACAATCAAAACATGCAATTGTTTCCACTGTCTTATATGAGAAGTCAACATTTGATCAAATAAAAAGCTGAAGAGAGGTAGATAGATAGATAGATAGATAGATATTAGATAGATAGATAGATAGATAGATAGATAGATAGATAGATAGATAGATAGATAGATAGATAGATAGATAGATAGATAGATAGATAGATATTAGATAGATAGATAGATAATGTAGGCTTAGTCCTTGTTCTGGATGTATGTGCAGAGTAGGTCCCCACCTATGGAGGAAGCCTTGTCGTGGCAGGTGGGTTCACACAATTTGATCAAAATGTGCGCTAAGAACCTCCCTATTGTAAGTAGATTTAGCAGTAATGCATATTTATTTATATTTAGTGGCTTATGTGACATTGGTGTTCGCAGTGTACTGTCGCCATTTTCTTGTGTGCTAGATAGATAGATAGATAGATAGATAGATAGATAGATAGATAGATAGATAGATAGATAGATAGATAGATAGATAGAAAGAAAAAAAAGGTGTATGATAATGGATTATTTAATTTCTTTAAACTGAAACATAATCCACACAGGTCATACTGGTCATCAACATTTAGAACACTGTTCTGTTCTGATCAATAAGGTGTATATATAAAGAATAAGATAAAACCGAAACACTGAAAAATATTTCCAGTTTGAGAATGTTTTGACAACATAAGAATAAATACATGAAAGGTCATTAACACCAGCCCCTAGTGAAAATGACAGTCCAAGTATTCACTAGGGAGAATAAGGCGCATACATTGTGGCATTAAATAGTTATTCCAAAATGTGACTTTGTAGGGAAGAAGTATTTAAGGTAAGGCTATGTGCACACGACCTATTTTCAGACGTAATTCAGGAGTTTTACGCCTCGAATTACGCCTGAAAAGACGGCTCCATTACGTCTGCAAACATCTGCCCATTGCTTGCAATGGGTTTTACGATGTCTGTTCAGATGAGGCGTCATTTTACGCGTCGCTGTCAAAAAACGGCGCGTAAAAATACGCCCACGTCACAGAAGTGCAGGACACTTCTTGGGACGTTATTGGAGAAGTTTTTCATTGACTCCAATGAAGAAAAGCTCCAAATTACATTCGTAAAATATGCTGCGAAAAACGCGAGAATATGCAAAAACGCCTGAAATTCAGGAGCTGTTTTCACCTGAAAACAGCTCTGTAATTTCAGACTTTTTTTCATTTGCGAGTGAACATAGCCTTACACTAAACATTAAATAAAACACAAAAAGAAATAAAAAATATCCTATCAATTGCTCCCATGATTTCCTTCTTTTCTTTGATCATATTTTGGTTCATATTAAAGCTAAGAAATATCCAGCCAGCCATTTCTCTCTCTTTCTTTCTTGGTGGTGTGCAAGCCAAAAATAGAAGAGATCTTAAGAAAATTAACCCTGTATTCTCTGCATAGTTGAATATATTCTTTAAAGTAACGGCCAACATTTTGTTTTTATATAAATAGGTCCAAAATGTTGTGCTGATTAATCCCTTATTCATGAGACAATTCATGAGGCACCCCTTTTTAAAGAAAGGGTCCGGCTTCCCTACCCCTCGACGATCGGCTGTTGTTGCCAGGGTAAGCCGCAGTCAGCCACACATTTCAGGGGAAAATGAGTAGATGTCCATGTAATGCATGGGCCCCTGGGTCAACCAGAGTAGGTGCAGCTCTTTCAGAATGTCTCTGCATTCTGGCACATAGAGAGGGGTCCTGAGCAGAGAGGGGGGGGGGGGCTCCCTAATAGGGCATATGAAGAGGTTATCAACACGATTATCTTGATGAGACAAGAGTTGAAGTGATGTTCTGATACAGAATTCCAAATCTCTTGCATAGTTAAATAATAGAATTCTGTCTGCCTGCAGCCACCACTAGGGGGAGCTTACTGCATACTGTGTATACATTAAACTCAATAAGTATACAGTATGCAACAAGCTCCCCCTAGTGGTCGCTGCGAATATTGAGATTGTAACTCAATGAGCAGATTTATTAAGCATTCTACGCCGCATTTGTGGCATAGAAAGGTCGCAATTTGAGTCGTAAATTGAGTTTTTTTAGAACTTTATCTCAGCAAAAGAGGCGTGGCTCGATGCAGCCCAACAAATTTTGTATCATTTATGCCAGAAACCGGCAGAAATCTTGTAGCTGGCAGAGATTTCCCTTTCAGGCGCACGGAGGGCCAGAGAAGTGCCTATTTTATTAAGAGGTGTGCACTTCATAAATTAGGCGCGTCTTGCTCCAACGATCTTTACATTAAGACTGGAATTCTTAATAATTCTGCCCATATGTCTATTTAGTGGATTTGAAGTTCTGTATTAAAAAAAACACTGCTCCGAGCGCTATAAAGATATATTAGAAAATTAATCAGCAGAGAATGTTGGACCTAAAAAGTAGATGGTGTTACAAGGTGGACATTCACTTCAATAATATTTGAGTAAGTTAAAGAGGTTGTATAAGAGTAGAAAAACTGGGTCACTTTTTTCACGAACAGCGCCACTCTTGTCCATTGATTTTGTCTGGTATTGCAGCTAATCCCAGCTAATCAAGTGAATGAGGCTGAGCTGTAATACCGGACACAGCCCATGGACAAGAGTGGCGCTGTTTCTGGAAACAAAGCAGCCATGTTTTTCTAGTCTCGGGCAACCCTTTTAACACACTGTAACAGTTGAATATACATCTAGGGGTAGTGGCATCTGACAAATACAACACTCAACAATAACAATATTTCGATTACAGAGCTCTACATACGTTGGTGCCATTGCTGGATCATGGAGGAGAGTGAACTATGCAATATAGTGATTTCATATCTCCCTTTGTTAAAGGAGCCCTCACATCTTCATCCTCTTCCAGTGATTTCCTAAGACGGACCATTCTCCTGCTTTTTATCACTATTACTGTGTCATTCGCCAGCTATTCCCAACCACATAATCACTATAATTACTGTTGACATCTAATTAACATTCAACTTCCTTCCTGCAGCAACTCCAGCGGAAAATGTATTTTATCTCCAATCTAAGCGAATGCATTGCGTTGCTGCGGCAGAACGCCGTTGTTTTCCGTCTTATTTATCGTCTGCGATATTGATAATAAATATGGTTTCTTTGCATTGTGAAGTGATTCCTAAGGCGACTCATTAAATGTATTCTATTATGAAATCAGCAGAAGATTTATATATTAAACCCACAAAGGAGCCTGAGCTCAGCAGTGCCTAAGGTTTATCAGATTAAAAATGCAGTGAATGATGAATTTAAAGATGAATTACTCTGCTCGTTCCTTTAGATGTTAGGTTTGGATCTAGCACCTACATTATACATCACTTAAAACCTTATTGGGGGGACAACTTTCTTCTAGGAGTCTAGTAAAGGGAATGTGAGGAATATCTATCTATCTATCTATCTATCTATCTATCTATCTATCTATCTATCTATCTATCTATCTATCTATCTATCTATCTATCTATCTATCTATCTATCTATCTATCTATCTATCTATGTATCACCTATCACCTATCACCTATCAGTTTTAGGAAGTTGTGGAAAAATGCTGCAAAGTACAAATGCTTTAAAAAAATAGAAGAGTATTTTATCAATTAACAAAATACAGAAGAGAAATCTAAATCAAATCAATATTTGGTGTGACCACCCTTTGCTTTCAAAACAGCATCAATTCTTCTAGTTACAATTTCACACAGTTTTTAAAGGAACTCGGCAGGGAGGTTATTCTAAACATCTTGGAGAACTATCCACAGATCTTCTGTGGATGTAGGCTTCCTCAAATCCTTCTGTCTCTTCATGTAATCCAAGACAGACTTGATGATGTTGAGATCAGTGGGGGCCATATCATCACATCCAGGGCTCCTTGTTCTTCTTTACGCTGAAGATAGTTCTTAATGACATTGGCTGTATGTTTGGGGTCATTGTCCTGCTGCAGAATAAATTTGGAGTCAATCAGATGCCTCCCTGATGGTATTGCATGATGGATAAGTATCTGCCTGTATTTCTCAGCATTGAGGACACCATTAATCCTGACCAAATCCCCAACTCCATTTGCAGAAATGCAGCCCCAAACTTGCATGGAACCTCCACCATGCTTCACTGTTGCCGGCAGACACTCATAATTGTACCGCTCTCCAGCCCTTCGGCGAACAAACTGCCTTCTGTTACAGTCAAATATTAAAGATTTTGACTCATTAGTCCTGAGCACCTGCTGCCATTTTCTGCACCCAGGTTCCTATGTTTTCGTGCATAGTTGAGTCTCTTGGCCTTGTTTCCACGTCGATGGTATGGCTTTTTGGCCCCAATTCTTCCATGAAGACCACTTCTGGCCAGACTTCTTCGAACAGTAGATGGGTGTACCTGGGTCTCACTTGTTTCTGCCAGTTCTGAGCTGATTGCACTGTTAGACATCTTCCAATTTCTAAGGGAAGTAAGCATGATGTGTCTTTGATCTGTTGCACCTTAAGTTTCCTTGGCCGACCACTGCGTCTATGGTCCTCAACATAGCCTGTTTCTTTGTGCTTCTTCAAAAGAGCTTGAACAGCATATCTTGAAACACCAGTCTGCTTTGAAATCTTGGGAGAGACATTACTGATGCGGTATAACTACCTTGCATCTTGTTGCTGTGCTTAGTCTTGCCATGGTGGACCTGTGACATGAAACTCTCTTCCACAACCTCACCTTTGTAGCAGAGTTTGGCTGATTCTCACCGAGTTTTAAGCCTCTTACACAGCTGTTTCTGTTACAGTTAATGACTGTGTTTCAACCTACATATGAAAATGATGATCAATATCACCTGTTTGGTATAATTGTTAATGATACACTTGACTATAATCTTACAAAATCCATGACATAGTGCAAGTTTACCTAGAAGAATTTATGCTGTTTTTAGGGCAAATGGTGGTCACACCAAATATTGATTTGACTTAGATTTCTCTTCTGTTCATTCACTTTGTATTTTGTTAATTGATAAATAAACTATTAACACTTATATTTTTAAAAGCATTTTTATATTGCAGCATTTTTCCACAACTGACTAAAACTTTTGCACAGTACTGTATCTTCCTTATACTATATCATATTAATCTTTCTGACTGTATTAAGCTAATTTGGAAAAGTTTAACATTATATGTTGCCTCATCATTGTCATATACAACACACAGGCATACACACATAAATGTATTTGAATGTCTTATGGTATTTCCAGAAACGTGTCTGTTGTGTGTTGAGTGGTAATTGAAGTACAATTCTACATTAAATAACTTATGACATTGTTTGATATATTTGTTACACTCTGATGGCTTCATGTGTCAGTGACATTCATATAAACTGAAATGCTGACATTCCTGAGCCGCTCGGCAACCTGCCACCCGCGACCTGCCAGTCAGCTTAGCCCTGCATTACCTGACCTTAATTTGTTGAGATGTCTAACGACTAGTTCAAACGAAGACTGCAATGTGATTGGTTAATATGGTTATTCTGATTTCAGCTAAAAAAAAATTATACTTTGTATAATGAAAAGTTATAAAAATTTTCAGTAAACTTCTGTATTAATTCCTCCCGGTTTTCAAGATCTCTGCTTGCTGTCATTCAATAGGAACCTACATTGTTTACTACAGTGGTCATGTGATGATCACACAGGTGCACGGCTCGTTACAAGACATAGTTCCGCTAACTGTTCTGTAACGAGCTGTGCACCTGTGTGGCCATCACATGAAGAGGACAGATTTTTATTCCCTATAAGTAAACAACAATAGTTCCTATTGAGTGAATAAAAATCTGTCCCGATCATGTGATGGACACACAGGTGCACAGTTCTTTACAGAACAGTTAGCAGAGACGTGTCTTGTAACGAACCATGCTCCACTGAAGTAAACTATGTAGGTTTCTATTGAATAAAAGCAAGTGGGAATCTAGGATTTAATACAGAAAGTATAAATTGTACAACTTTTCATAATACAAAGAATAACATTTGCACTGTTTATATACAAGCACAGCTCACAAGCGTTCAGAAACCAGTGGAATGGTCCCAGATTTCCGTCAGCGTCCCGCTTTTCCAGAATGCCACGCTTCTGTCCCGGCAGGAGCGATCTACCACAGACTCTGGCACAGGAGACGGGTGCTCCATATATTTTGTGAGGGAATTTTTGAGAGCACAATGTGTTTTTTGGGGGCTATGTCTCTTATTTAGCTACTGTTACTGGTACCGTTACATGGGGCTCTGATACTTATAAAGTATAACTCTCCCTCTGTGGGTACATCTCTATCGGGATGCTTTATCTGGATATAGGACTGCCACCACTACATGAGGTTATAGCCAATGTTTAGTGTTTACCCCAGTGGCGACCATGCGTTTTACTAGCAGCTGCTAAAACCATTAACGATAATTACACTCTGCTCAGTTTATGGCGTTTTTATTACTGTGAAATATGTAACGAGTGCTAATGAAATTATCATCAGTCATATTTCCCAAGTGTCTTCTGGACAGACAATCCCTACTATGACTCAAATCCCTCTCTCTTAGCTATTGTAATGTCCAAGTTTTGAACTGATCAATAGATAATTTAATGTATCACTATAGATAATATCTATTTATCTATCTATCTATCTATCTATCTATCTATCTCATATCTATCTATCTATCTATCTATCTATCTATCTATCTATCTATCTATCTATCTATCTATCTATCTATCTATCTGTCTGTCTATCTATCTATCTATCTATCTATCTATCTATCTATCTATCTATCTATCTATCTATCTATCTATCTATCTATCTATCTATCTATCTATCTATCTATCTCATATCTATCTATCTATCTATCTATCTATCTATCTATCTATCTATCTGTCTATCTATCTATCTATCTGTCTGTCTATCTATCTATCTATCTATCTATCTATCTATCTATCTATCTATCTATCTATCTATCTATCTATCTATCTATCTATCTATCTATCTATCTATCTATCTATCTATCTATCTATCTATCAAATAAAGTATCCACGTTATTCAATGAAAATCTGGCGTGCTGCCTTTTAATTTCTTATCGATTTTTGGAAACTTTGTCAAGGTCCAGTGGCGTGCATTAGATAAGCGCTTTTTTTCTTTACTGTGCTGCTGTTTTTTCCTTTTTTATCTATTTATCTATCTTTTTCTATGGCAATAATGCCAATATTTCTGACATATTTTCTGAGACTTAAAATGTTATTGTAATGTTAAGTATTTGAAGTTATTTTTTATAAGTCGCTTTTATAGTGTGAGCCCTGTAACCATCCTCAACCCAAAAGCATTAGGAAAGGATTCAATTAGTATTTCACTTGAAGGTTTATATTAGTGTGTCACATAGAGCGCAGTGTGGCACGGATACAAGCAGATACTTAGTTTCCATGGTTGAATGAAAAAATATACTTGTTATATAATGTTTGGGGGTTATGGGAAATAACAGTGTGATTATGGAACATGTGCTCAAAATAATAGACGTTATCGAAACATGTCGGGGGCGGGGCTCTCTTTTCAATTGTAAATACATGCTGGAATTTTGGGTTTAACAATCTAACTGTTTAGGAGCCCGCTGCTGTTATCAACGGTCTCTAGACTTTGCCGGTCTGCAATCATAGACGGCAAATACACGTGCACACTGAAACAACCATCAATGGTTGCTGACCCGATCCATGCATTGAGAATTTTAACCATTTATGTTGGTTTTTTCTGTTTGTCTGTTTGCTGAATTCAGCATAATAAAGATTATAAAAATAAAACAATTTTAATGGTAGCTGGGAAATAGGGCTATTCTGCCATTGGCATCTGTTCTTCAATTGTTGTACCCAGCCTGCCAGCTACCAAGGGTCTAATATATATCTGTGTGAACAGCACACACCTGAATTAAAGAGCCGTCTCAGGTGAAGCCTAACTAGGCTCATCAGACAGCACAAGATATGGACTGTCTGTATGGAGTGGAAGTCGCCCTTCTCCTTCACACTCCAGCAAACCAGGCCCTATTCCGGGCTTTACACCCAAGCAACAGCAGAGAAAACCCTCGCTGCTGTACATGCTCCCTGGTTGCTTAAAACCTGAGTTTCTGCACTGTCCAGTAGCTGCACTGCTAGAACATATAATGCCAAATATTACCCAAATAAATAGTATCATAGAGTGGACAAATAGTTCCATATAGTGCCACATTAGTACCGTACGGTCCCGCATGGTGCCCTAGTAGTATAACTTTTACTTACCTATCACCAGAGTTGTGGGTATCAGTTGTATGAGTCAGTGTGAATAGGGTCCAGCCGCTAAAATGTCCTTTACTCAAGCCAATTTTTTAAGCTGAACTCCGCCTTTGAGGAGTTCTTTGTTGGGTCAACGGTCTATTTGCACCCACTGAACTAGTGCATATTATATAAAAACATCTACAAAATGTCCAAGAAAGGTTATTTAACAGGGCACTAAGAACACACAATAGACAGCCCCCCAAGAGTCTGGGGGTGCCTCACACATTGCGTTCATCTACCTGCAGAAATGGACAGGAAAACTGCTCAGTCTAAGGGTATGTTCACACAGCTTATTTTCGGCCGTTTTTCGGTCCGTAAACTGCCTAAAAACGTCCGAAAAGTCAGAAGCAGAACGCCTCCAAACATCTGCCCATTGATTTCAATTGGAAAAATGGCGTTCTGTTCCGACGGGGCGTTTTTTTACGCGTCCGTTTTTAAAAATGGCTGGGTAAAAAACGGCTGTGAAAAAGAAGTGCATGTCACTTCTTGAGCCGTTTTTGGAGCCGTTTTTCATTGACTCTATTGAAAAACAGCTCTAAAAACGTCTGTAAAAAAACTCCACGAAAAACGCGAGTAGCTTAAAAAACGTCTGAAAATCAGGAGCTGTTTTCCTATGAAAACCGCTCCATATTTTCAGACGTTTTTGATTTTGCGTGTCCACATACCCTTAGTATGGCAGGTTTTCCCTTACACTGAGCTGCCTATCAATCCTGCTGATGGTATTGTTAATTTGGCCGAATATAATTGAATGGGCTAATGGCATGGGGACTTCTCCATTAGACTGTTCATTTAGGTAGGATGGATGGAAAGGGGTTAAATTATATTAGCTGCTGACTTGGACATGGAATAAATACTACTTTTAATACTTTTAGTGTTTCCATTAGTATCTTATTGCACTTCACGTTTTATCTCAGGTCTCAGAATATGGGTCACTCTGCCGCGCACAGATTTCAGTTTAGATTTCAGTTAATTCTTTACAATATCCAAGTAAAGTTATAAGATCAAAGGGATTACTACACTTAAAGCTGATGGAGTCCTCTATGCCATTATTTGATGGCACCCGGAGATATTTAAATGTCTTAGCCTTTTCCAGTCTGTCAGCTCCACTAAATACTGATAATTGCACTTATATAGTCTGCCCTTTTATCACAGAGCGATCTGCGGCTCAGAAATGGATTTCACCTGAAATGATTGCAAATCATGTTACTAGCAGTAATGAAGGGCGATCAACTCCCCAAACAAAGTGCAGGAGGGAAGTGGAACTCCTCTACTAAATTTGATGCTGCAAAATATGTCATTGATCAGCACACGAGAGGTCCGGGACAAGGGGAAGGCAGAGTAGGCAACTGCCTAGGGCTCCAATAAAGAGGGCGCAATGTATGGATGAAAAAAGAAAAAAACCTTTGCCTTGGGCGATGTGTGAGCAACTGATAATGCCGAAGGTCAAGGGGTTTGAGGAGCATTTCCTTTTTGTCCATTTGGCATGGTGAGTGTCCGAATGTGAAGTTGAGGGAACATTTTGAAATCCCAGCCTTGGCCCCCAAGAGAGCTTATCACCCCCATGAGCATAGAGCTAAGCTTATTTTAATGTAATTTAGCACACGTCATACTCTTTTGTGTTCATGAAAATCAGGGGTTAATGCAGAAGTTTGAGCATAGAAATAGACGCACAATCATGAGCGCACACAAACACAGATGCCAGTCACAGTCACTGCACTTATTATAAAAGTACTAGCCCCGCTTCACCCATATCAGTGCCAGCCACAGTCCCATCATAACAATAACAGTCACTTGCCCGGTTAACAGTGGCGGTCACTTGCCCAATATCAGTGCCAGTCACATGCCCCTTAAGGGCATGACCAGACGTGGCGTATTTCTTCCGTTGCAGATTCTGTTGCGGATCTGCCTAAAATGGGCATTAAATTGATGCGGACTGGTCGTTGCGTATTGAGGGGAAGTACTTCCCTTCTCTCTATCAGTGCAGGATAGAGAGAAGGGACAGCACTTTCCCTTGTAAAAGTAAAAGAAATTCATACTTACCCGTCCGTTGTCTTGGTGACGCGTCCCTCTTTTGGCATCCAGCCCGACCTCCCTGGATGACGCGGCAGTCCATGTGACCGCTGCAGCCTGTGCTTGGCCTGTGATTGGCTGCAGCCGTCACTTGGACTGAAACGTCATCCTGGGAGGCCGGACTGGAGAAAGAAGCAGGGAGTTCTCGGTAAGTATGAACTTCTATTTTTTTTACAGGTTGCTGTATATTGGGATCGGAAGTCACTGTCCAGGGTGCAGAAACAGTTACTGCCGATCGCTTAACTCTTTCAGCACCCTGGACAGTGACTATTTCCTGACGTCGCCTAGCAACGCTCCCGTAATTATGGGTGCACACACGTAGTCACCCGTAATTACGGGAGCCCCATTGACTTCCTCAGTCTGGCTGTAGACCTAGAAATACACATAGGTCCAGCTAGAATGAAGAAATGTCATGTGAAAAAACCAATACGCTCCGCAGCACACATAACATGTGCATGACAGCTGCAGACTTCATTGCGGAATTTTGACTCTCCATTGAAGTAAATGGAAAAATTCCGCAACGAGTCCGCAACCAGTCCGCAACAGCCAGTGTATGATGCGGACACCAAATTCCGCACCGCAGCCTATGCTCCGCAGTGGAATTTTCCGCAACGTGTAAACGAACCCTACTAAAAAGCTGTGGAAAGCAATGGAGAAACGGGTACGTTGCGGATATCCAGAGCAATTCCGCCACGTCTGGTCATGCCCAAACCGTGCAACTACTTGCCCCATAACAATGCATACCTCCCAACCGTCCCGGATTCAGCGGGATAGTCCCGGAATCCATGTCAAGTCCGTGTCAAGTCTGCAGTGATATCCGCAACGTCTGAATTACCTGTCAAATATGCAAACGTTGCTGCAGGTTCGTTGCGTAATTGACGCGAATTTGCAGCGGAAAAATTCCGCCACGTCTGAACATGCCTTTAAAGAAAAAATATGCTGCAGAATTGATATTTCATGGGGAATACAAGTATTTACTAAAACAGACATGTCAGGAGAGGCGAGAGGTCCCCTTTAAGGTGGTTTCTAACATGGAGCCTTACATGACGTATATGCTTTATAAAGGTAGCAGTCTCCCTACATGTCAGGCTTTGTGCATGTCATTACTTGACTACTATTGTTTGCCATCATTTATTATGGATATTGAACACTTTGTGTTGCGCCTCCAACAATGGCTGACTATGACTAGGTCGGCTTCTTATAACTGAACACGTGCATTGGCTTATTACATTATATATTACCTGTGATCTCCTTACACTTCCGACATGACCAGGTGTGTGATCTACATTCATTGTGCGGAGGAAATGCGCTCCTATAATTACCTCGCCCTTATTATTTATAGGCACTCCTATTTTTAAAGTGTCGGTTAAACCCGTGCTTGTATAGAGGCATGTTTACCTTCACAACCATTTTTTTTTTTACTGTACCAATGAAAAAGTAAGCAACTTTGCAAATATTGCTGATTAGATATATCCTAATGTTTTGTGTTTACAGCTCCTATGCAGACCTATGTGTCTCCATGACTAGCCTGTGTAGTCTAATCCTACTGTCATATTCTCCTCCATCTGTCCCCTACTTCTTGATAACCTTCTGAATGTAAGGTACAAACCTAATGCAGAATCAGACTACACTAGATTTGTTTGTAGTCTGTAACCGTGGCGATGCATACGTTTGCATAGAAGCTGTTTAGTAGAATTGTTTTAATCAAGACCATTTGCAAAGTTGCTTTCATTTTCCTTTTAGATGCATTGGAGCAAAAAAAAAAAAAAGTTTGTTTGGGACATTTTAACACCCTAAATGCTGCAATACTTTTTACATTTTTGACATGCACAAATAAAACCTGAATTGCCAAATAAAATAAAAACATTATACCAAAATACCCATATATTTAATGGAAGTAGACACCTGACACATTGTAAAAATGACACCCAGCACTTTACATTCATAGGCGCCATTTTTTTTTAAATTGCGTAAATAGCGCATACAAAGTCATGTTTGTGGGAAAAGTCTGATCCAAGCACAACACGTCCTAACAATAAGGGTATGTGCACACACACTAATTACGTCCGTAATTGACTGACGTGTTTCGGCCGCAAGTACCGGACCGAACACAGTGCAAGGAGCCGGGCTCCTAGCATCATACTTATGTACGACGCTAGGAGTCCCTGCCTCGCTGCAGGACAACTGTCCCGTACTGAAAACATGATTACAGTACGGGACAGTTGTCCTGCAGCGAGGCAGGGACTCCTAGCATCGTACATAACTATGATGCTAGGAGCCCGGCTCCCTGCACTGTGTTCGGTCCGGTACTTGCGGCCGAAATACGTCCGTCAATTACGGACGTAATTAGTGTGTGTGCACATACCCTTAAAGTTCAGGATGTGCAGAGTTTATACACTTGTCTATGTCTACATGCAGACTGAGCATTCATACAGTGCTTTACTGCCCTCTTGTGGTAAGATTGCATATGGTATATAATCAAATGAACTTTTAGATTGGAGACAATGTAACAAACGTTAATGATTAGTTACAAAATGCTAGAACAGGGGCAGACGCAGACAGGAAAGGGCCCCTCTACAAGAGTATATGGGCCCCTTGCTCTTAAATAGCTCACAATAGAGCATCCCACTTTAAGTCTCCTTATCCAATATGCAACAATTTTGCAACTTTTACATTTTTACACGTACGCCTCTTAATAAATTAGACACATTTTACTCCAGTACTCTCTATATTAAAATTGACATATGAAACGTTAGTCTTAATAAATCTGCAGCATTAACTTTAATGGATTCTGTCGGGTTTCTATCACGGTGTCGTTTTACAGCAGCATACAGCTATTTTTTTTTCCATTTTTGGCCTAAGGGAGCCTTACTGATAAAAATATACTCAGTTTGAATGAATTTGAGTCAGTCACCTGCATTCTCTTCATGATAATCATTTAATTGGACATGGTCGCTGCAAACACAGAGGTCAAGATTTCTATGGAGTTTGGTATAAAATTACAAGGAAAATCTCTTATTTTTTAAATTCATGGAAATTATTGTAAATTCCCTTGCCCTGAAATATGCGTCCGTTGCAGTAATAACAATCTGTCAGGATGATTATTATTACTTGTTTTCAAAGTTCAATCACAGTGTAAAATATAAAGAAATGCCAAGACATTGTACACCACATCCTATGGAAAGCCTGACATCTGGTGGACAAAACTGTAACTGCAATTTCTGCACATTGACCGCAGACATGGCAGTTTAGTAGACAAAGCATTAATCTTTGTATCCATGGTGATGATTTAATTTAGCTTTATTGATCCGAAAATGACTGTTTTTATAATTGGAAGATTTTCCATGATAGAACAGTTCTGTTTGAAGCAAAATATGTATAAATGCACAATATTATCAGATGACAGAATTAAAGGATACCCAATCATAAAGCATATTTAAAGCATAACTAAACTTTCGAAAAACTTCTGACATGTCATGGTGACATGTCAGAAGTTTTGATCGGTGGGGGTCTGAGCACTGAGACCCCCACCGATTGCTAAAACGAAGCGGCAGAAGCGCTCGTGTGAGTGCCGAGCTGTGAAAGCCAAGCAATTGGCGTATTGGCTCAATAGAAAGTCTATGAGCCTGTACCCCAAGTGCTCGGCTTTCTGAGAAAAGCTGATCAGTAACGAAGCGCCTCGACCGAGAGCTTCTGCCGCTTTGTTTTAGTGATCGGTGGGGGTCTCAGGGTCTCAGTGCTCAGACCCCCACCGATCAAAACTTATTACATCACTATAACATGTCAGAAGTTTTTTTAAAGTTTAGTTACCCTTAGGCTGACCGAAAAGGCCGATAAAGACCATTTTCACATTATTAGCACTTAGATCGTCTCCAAAATAGAGCAAAGTTTATGCGTAGGTGAAGCTCCGACATTTGAAAAGACTGCGGAGGGACGCTGGACGGAGTGAAGGTTTTCTCATCCACATATAGAAGGAATTACCCCCCTGTGATTGTGGTCAGGGCCAAATTAAAGTCTATGAAGGCCACTGGATATAATAAGTGGTGGCCTACTTTCAAGTTTTTGGACGAAGAAAAAATAACGAATCTAATAAGTGTTGATGACACGCCACAGAGAAAGTTTAGAGCAGGATCCTTAATAGTGCATGCCCCGGAACTGTAGCTCCTTTAGAGGAAAAAGGAAGGGTAAAGTATGGGGGAAAGTTTAGCAAGCCTAAAAAAATAACTTTTATTGCTTCAATTAAGATATCTCATGCTAGAGAAAGAGGGTACCGTATATGTAAGAAAGTGCACGCCCTTTTTTCTAGCATGAGATATCTTAATTGAAGCAATAAAAGTTATATTTTAGCTTTGCTTAACCTTTCCCCATATTTTACCCTTAATTTACCCTACCCTTGGTGATGCAAACAGAAACCTATGGTTTCCGTTTGTTTCAGTTTGGATTCCGTTTATGGTTTCCCCTGACGGAAAGCTCAGACGGAGCCCATGAACGGAGTCCCGACGCAGATATGAACGAAGCCTAAGGGGTTATCCAGGATTTGTCTGTGGAAATGCAGCTTAGCTCCATTGAAGTGAATTGGTCTGAGCTACAATACCACGCACAACCTGTGGACAGATGTGGTGCTGTTATTCGGAAGAAAGCAGCCATAATTTTCTAATCCAGGAAAATCCCTTTAAGAATTTACTATTCCCTCCAAAAGCAGCGCCACACCTGTCCACAGGTCGTGTGTGGAATTGCAGCTCAGCTCCAATGAAGTGAATTGGGCTGAGCTGCAATTCCACACACAACCTGTGCACAGGTGTGGCGTTGTTCTTTGGAAGATATCAGCCATGTTTTTCTAATCCTGGACACTCCCTTTAAGGTTCCACGACTTCTCTGCTGAATATTACAAGAAAGTGTATATGAAAGATTGTGCCCTGACAAGTCTGTAATGTTTAAATATCTACAAAAACCAGTCAGTGCGCCATTTCTGAAACTACATCTCGGGTCCAAAAACACTGGCTCCAGCGTCGCAGACACTGAACTGGAGGCAAACTGAAATTTTCACCCGTGCCTGAATATTTCTTTCTTGTAGGGCCATAGGGAGGTATTACTGTGGGGGTGGGGGTATCGTCTCACCTTCTCGCAGTATCTACATTTTAAGTTTTTTCACTGGGACTGGCTAAAATAGGCTACAACATAAAAGTGACTCCTGACTTATAAGATGTCTGGTCCAGAGGGTGTTAAATAGTAGAGGGATCTCAAATGTTAAGACCCATTAAAAAACTCAGAAACTATTCTAACACAGGAGGAGGTGACAGGTCATAAGGCATAAAAAACAATGAATTAATTAAACCTGTCCCGACATGTTGGAGTCCTAAGACTATTAATCTTCCCCTCCCCCCTCGCCGGAGCAGTTAAAACCAACTAATTCCCTAATCCAGAGCTGTTGGAAACTTTGACTTGTGACCAAGAATAAGGGCATGGCCCCACGTGGCGGTTTTCTTCCGCAACTGTCCGCATCAGTGCCGCACAGAATCTGCGTTGCAGATTCTGTTGCGGATCTGCCCAAAATGTGCAGTAAATTGATGCGGACTGGCCGTTGCGTATTGAGGTGAAAGTACTTCCCTTCTCTCTATCAGTGCAGGATAGAGAGAAGGGACAGCACTTTCCCTAGTGAAAGTAAAAGAAATTCATACTTACCGGCCGTTGTCTTGGTGACGCGTCCCTCTTTCGGCATCCAGCCCGACCTCCCTGGATGACGCGCCAGTCCATGTGACCGCTGCAGCCTGTGATTAGCCTGTGATTGGCTGCAGCCGTCACTTAGACTGAAACGTCATCCTGGGAAGCCGGACTGGAGGAAGAAGCAGGGAGTTCTGGGTAAATATGAACTTCTATTTTTTTTTACAAGTTGATGTATATTGTGATCGGAAGTCACTGTCCAGGGTGCAGAAACAGTTACTGCCGATCGCTTAACTCTTTCAGCACCCTGGACAGTGACTATTTACTGACGTCGCCTAGTAACGCTCCCATAATTATGGGTGCACACACGTAGTCACCCGTAATTACGGGAGCCCCATTGACTTCCTCAGTCTGGGTGTAGACCTAGAAATACACATAGGTCCAGCCAGAATGAAGAAATGTCATGTGAAAAAAACCAATACGCTCCGCAGCACACATAACATGTACATGGGACTATTGAGGGACTATATACAGGATTATGTGACAATAAATAGCATTATAAGAGACAGCCAGCACGGTTTTACTAAGGACAGAAGTTGTCAAACTAACCTAATCTGTTTTTATGAAGAGGTGAGCAGAAGTCTAGACAGAGGGGCCGCTGTGGATTTAGTGTTTTTGGACTTTGCAAAGGCATTTGACACTGTCCCCCATAGACGCCTAATGGGTAAATTAAGGACTATAGGTTTAGAAAATATAGTTTGTAATTGGATTGAGAATTGGCTCAAGGACCGTATCCAGAGAGTTGTGGTCAATGATTCCTACTCTGAATGGTGCCCGGTTATAAGTGGTGTACCCCAGGGTTCAGTGCTGGGACCACTATTATTCAACTTATTTATTAATGATATAGAGGAAGGGATTAATAGCACTATTTCTATTTTTGCAGATGACACCAAGCTATGTAATATAGTTCAGACTATGGAAGATGTTCATGAATTACAGGCAGATTTAAACAAACTAAGTGTTTGGGCGTCCACTTGGCAGATGAAGTTTAATGTAGATAAATGTAAAGTTATGCATCTGGGTACCAACAATCTGCAGGCATCATATGTCCTAGGGGGAGCTACACTGGGGGAGTCACTTGATGAGAAGGATCTGGGTGTACTTGTAAATCATAAACTAAATAACAGCATGCAGTGTCAATCAGCTGCTTCAAAGGCCAGCAGGATATTGTCGTGTATAAAAAGAGGCATGGACTCACGGGACAGGGATGTAATATTACCACTTTACAAAGCATTAGTGAGGCCTCATCTAGAATATGCAGTTCAGTTCTGGGCTCCAGTTCATAGAAAGGATGCCCTGGAGTTGGAAAAAATACAAAGAAGAGCAACGAAGCTAATAAGGGGCATGGAGAATCTAAGTTATGAGGAAAGATTAAAAGAATTAAACCTATTTAGCCTTGAGAAAAGACGACTAAGGGGGACATGATTAACTTATATAAATATATGAATGGTGAATACAAAAAATATGGTGAAATCCTGTTCCTTGTAAAACCCCCTCAATAAACAAGGGGGCACTCCCTCCGTCTGGAGAAAAAAAGGTTCAACCTGCAGAGGCGACAAGCCTTCTTTACTGTGAGAACTGTGAATCTATGGAATAGTCACCGCAGGAGCCGTCACAGCAGGGACAGGAGATGGCTTTAAAAAAGGCTTAGATAATTTCCTAGAACAAAAAAGTATTAGCTCCTATGTGTAGACATTTTTCCTTCCCTTTTCCCGTCCCTTGGTTGAACTTGATGGACATGTGTCTTTTTTCAGCCGTACGGACTATTTAACATCTGCGGACTTCATTGCGGAATTTAGAATCTCCATTGAAGTCAATGGAGAACTTCCGCAATGAGTCCGCAACCAGTCCGCCACACGTCCGCAACATCCATTGTATGCTGCGGACACCAAATTCCGCACCGCAGCCTTTGCTCCGCAGCGGAATTTTCCGCCTCGTCTAAACGAACCCTACTAAAAAGCTGTGGAAGGCAATGGAGAAACGGGTCCGCTGCGGATTAACGCTGCGGAGTGTCCGCAGCGGAATTCCAGAGAAATTCCGCCACGTGGGGCTTTGCCCTTACTTTTAGGCCGGATTCACACGAACGTTGCGAACCATGGACGTGAAAAACGGCAGCTTTTCACGTGCGAGGTGCATCCGTGCTGTACGCTGCGGGTCGTGTTATCATGCATCCCCCATAGACTAGAGTCTAAAAAAGGACGCAAAAAAAGACGCAAAAAAAAGGACGTCCTATTTTCTCCCGGAACCTTCACACGCTCTATTGAAACAACGGCCGTGTGAACGGCCCCATTGAATTATATAGGTCCGTGTTAATTAGGCCATAGGGTCAGTTTACATGTTGCATAAATACTGCAGACTTTCCAGAACTAATCCACAGCAAATACAGTAGCAGCAAAGTGGATGAGATAAAACAAATCTCATCCACACTGTGCGTAAATACTGAGCAGAAAAAAACGCTCAGATATTGACCTGCAGTGCGGAATTTTACTCCGCAGCATGTCAATTGTAATTGCATAAACGTTGCTTATTTGTTGCCGGTATTGTCCAATGAATTCATATTAGAGGTAAAACCCGCAACAAATAGCAGTTTTGCATTATTTTTTTTTGCGGCGGGTTCCCAGCGATTCCGCCGCAAAAAACGCAACTCAGAAAAAATAAATCTTAGACTTACCCTAGGAGTCTTCCTCCGGGCCAGCCTACTGGGATGACGTTTCATCCCATGTGATCACTGCAGCCAATCACAGCAAGAAACTTGATCTCAGGAGGCCGGCCTGCTAAATGCTGCAGTGTTTTCACAGCAGACATTCCGGGCAAAAAACTGCACCACAGATTTCCCCCGAAATTCCCTGCAGCGCACAGGGCCGATGTGCTGCACCGCAGATCAATTTCTGAGCGTTTTTCCCTCTTATCATTTACACATCGTGTGGATGAGATTTGTTCAAATCTCATCCACTTTGCTGCTCCTGTATGCTGCTGAAAATCTGCAGTATTTATGCTACGTGTGAACCTGGCTTAACTCTTCAAAAAGAAGTTCTGCAGCAGCTGAGATGTGTTGTATAAGGAATAATGTACCAATACTGGAAGTCACCTTGGAGTTCTGTGACCTGTATAAATGTACTCAGCCGGCGGTCTCATGCTTTTATATAGTCATGGACCTCCTTGGTGACCAAGTATTCTTATAATTTGCAGATAGGGGGCGTTATCCCATTTATGTTAAGGCATTATTGTTCATGCAATTCTGTCATATAGGTGGCGCTGTGGTTTCACCCCTGTGGAATGTCCAGGGTTACATCTGTGTGGATTTGTTCTCCTTATGGGCACTTACTCCTTTTGACCCACCAGCCCAGCTCTCTGTTGTTACCTAAAAATAACACCCCCCTGCAGAGACCTCAGGTGAAGAACTTGTTGCCAACTCCACCCAGAACCGAATTCCTTATTTTAACGTGAACATTTCCTTTAATAACTTATGCCAAATCTGCACCCGTATCTCATGTGTCTTTTTGGTGAACAGATCTGATGTATTAGAGGCTGTGACAATTATTCTGGCGTATTCTGATTGCAGTAATCATGAATGTGTATTGTGCAGCAAGGAAGATGAGTTATTATGACAGATTGTAAAATATGCAGATACATAGCGAGCCTCAGTACTGGAAAGTCATTCCTCAGCTGTCTCTGTGTTGTCTTTCTCCCATGATTGAGCATGGAGCGTCCGTATCTCTACATTGCAATGTTTAGATACCATGAACAATATATAATAAAGGGTCGTCTCATCAAGACAACCCCTTTAATAAAAAACAGCCGTCCCGGTTACACATTTCCCCTTTAAATGAATGGTCGACCATCTAATACATAGACAGAACTTGTCCTCCTGAGATGCACTAACTTATCAGCTCTCCACTATGGCTTGTACAGGGAGATCCCAAGTGGAAGATGCCCCTCTATGACGTCTATATGCATTAAAAGGGTACACGGATCAGCGTTGTCTAATGAAGACAACCCCTTTAAAGAGGACCTCCGTACTCCCTCTTTAGCAAGGCTCAAGAGTGGACATACAATATGTGCAACCTGTGCAGTTACACATGGCCCAATAGATTTAGGGGCCCACTTTGACTTAAGGCCCTTTTACACCGACCGATAATCGTCCGGTGCAGCGAGCGCCGATCAAGGAGATATCGTTGATCGGCGCTCGTTTACTCCGGTCACACGGAGCTATGGATGGGTCGTTATTCCGATCGCTTGACCCCATAAATTATCATGTCGGCAGCGCGTCTCCTGTTTACACCGGGAGATGCGCTGCCGACAACGATAATATTTTACTTTTTTAAAACGATACGATCAGCAGATGATTGAGCGTTTGCCCGTTCTTCTGCTGATCGCTGCCCTGTTTACACAGGGCAATAATCGGGATCCAGCATTATATGAACTCTCATCTGCCTGATAATCGTCCAGTGTAAAACCCCCTTTAAACGTAGCTTCCTACAGTCTATTAGATTGTATGTAAGGGACTGAGCTAATGAATATGCCGGCTGACAACTGGTGGATTACTAGATAGACATAAGAGGGGGGCTGCTCGAGTGAAGAGCCAGGGGCCCCGCATTCTGTTCTCTGCTGTCTGTGTCTGCCCTTATTAAGGCTCATTTGCCTCAGTATATAAGTAGCAGATACTTGATAATCTTCTGCTAATTCAGTAACTTGTAGTTTATAGTCATTATTTGACTGCTGTAAGGGAAATCATCTCAACATGAACTGTCTTGCTCGTAAGATTCTGCTGGGCTTGTGCGTATATATTGGAGCCAATCTGAACACACTGATCTGCAGTTTAAAGCAATGGGAATGGATAAGAATAGAGCAGCGGTCCAAATCTTTGACGAGATGTGGGTTTTTATGACTACTTTTGAAGTTTAGACTGCCATGCAATAAAGTGGGTCATTGTTCATAACTGTCTCCCAATAAGGCAAATCTAAACTCCAACTAAGCAGCCAACACTGAAGAAAATATACAGAAGACAGCCATCATCCACTGGGTAGTGGCAGGGAAGGTTTTTTTTTCCCCCGAGGATACACATTGATGGCTTCTCCCCAACTTTGTACATCCAAGCCAAACCGTGGCCATATCACTGATGCAATGCACCAAAGCAACATACACCTTTTGCCATAAAAATGGCAACTACTAGGAGTTATGCTTTATTTTATGGTTTATTTAATGATATTAATTGAAATGACTTCATCGGGTTTACTGCTCAATCCACAGCAGAACTCAATTCTTCATGATTACAACCGTCCAAGTGATTGTGATCCCTTTGACTTCCTATCACTGCAGCTAGAGATAAATACTTACTGGACTTAGCGGAGCCAAAATATTATATCTCCTCTAGAACAAATCCCCAAATGAGTCATTTAATGTATTCATCTGCATATCCCCTCTGTAAATTATCATAATGGGTAGCTGCCTTTGTGAGTTGCAGCATCAGACATCTGCTGCTTCTATACAGTAAGATACCAACACGCTGGCACCCGATGGATCATAAGAATTTTACCACATCAAGAAATATCTGAATTGTTCACCCAGATTATAGGGTAAATTGGTTCCTTCTGGTAAAGCTTGCAATGCTAGAGGCTGTGACATGTTGGACATTTGGCAATGCTGCACAGCTTAAATGCCCCACAACATCTTTCTTGGGTGCTTTGGTCATATACTGTTATAGCATGGAAAACTTCACATTTATTTAAACAGCAGGTTTCGCCATGTTGCCCAAGATAGACACACAAAATGCTGCCATCGAAGTAAATGGTCTCCTGAGAGAAGTGCATCAGTACCAGACTCCATATGATAATACTTCTGCCCTTTTGGTCTGGGTGATCGACATTTATATAGACTAATTGTACAGATCACAGACCTAATCAATGTCCACATATAAACTGACTTGCCTAGTGACAGGATGTGGACATTGATGATGACACCACTAATTGAAATGTACTGAGAATGAGTCTTATCATGGTGGGAATTTATTTTGAAGATCATTTTCTGACTATAGGAATTTGTTACCATGATTAGACCAATCACTGGGTGGTATGAATAGAAATGATAGGATTGCTCAATCTCTTGACATCAGGCGGTCCAAACATCTCCAGCAAATATTCCAGAATTGCTATGGCTGAGTAGGTGTGCTTGAAATTAAATGGTCGCTAATTTTTCATCAAACTTTGCATAAATCAATAGTACAAGTGAATACAAAGAAACTTCGTTATATATCTTATTAGAGAAAAATGCCTCTTTCTCCACTTATTAGACTCCTTTCCTCACCCCTCGCCTTCCTAACTGTTCACTCACCCTAAATTTACTGCTAAATCCATCTTCTCAAGACAAGACGGACCATTGTTATACCCCTGGTGGTGCTCAAGACCAAAATACCAGACAATCACTTTCCCCTGGGTGAAGCACGCACCTATACCGACAAAAAAAAAGGCACAAGTTACTCACCAGTGGAAGAGTGGAACCGAATACTGAAGGTAGCTACAGCTTCCTAATAAGTGTTATATCTCACCCCAGTGCTGGATTCACAGCTACACTGCCAGGGCCAGCCTTAGGGGTGGACGACATGTGCGAGTGCACAGGGCACTGCACCCTCCCGGCATGTAGGGGGCACCACTGGGCTCTGCCTCTGCTCTGTCCTCTGCTCCTCGTTACACACACGGTGGAAACAAGAGCCGAGGGGCAAGAGCAGAGGAAGTAAGCTCTGCCCACAGCCCGTCCTGCAAGAAGCCTGTGAGCCTGTCAGCAAGGAGAGATGATAAGTGTCTATGTGTTTGTGTGTATATATGTTCCAGGATGTGTGTGTATATGTGTATACATGTCTCTATGTTAGTGTGTATATATGTATGCCTCTGTGTGTGTTTATATATGTGTGGGTATATTTATCACTGTGTTATCTGTGGTGTTACATAGGACTGCAGGTAACACTATTACATTATCTGTACTCAGAGGCTTATCACTGTGTTATCTGTGGTGTTACATAGGACTGCAGGTGACATCTACTACATTATCTGCACTGTGCATATATGTGCCTGTGTGGGTATATATGGGTCTGTATGTGAATGTGTCTTTGTGCTTGTATATATGTGCCTTTTATGTATTTGTATATGTTCCTGTCAGTGTATTTATATGCCTGTGTGTTTGTCTGTATATACAGTATGTGCATGTATGTCTATATATTTACCTTTATGTATGTATATATTCCAGAATGTGTGTATATATTTGCCTGTTTGTCTAAATATGTCCCTCTATGTATGTACAGTATTTATGTTCCAGTAAATGCATGTCTGTACGGCCTAGTTCACACTGAATTTTTTGCAGGTGTAAAAATCAGCCTCAAATTACTTCAGGAATTTTGAGGCAGATTTTGACCTGCCTGTCCTCTCTTTGCTGCGTTTTTAGGCCATTGAGCGCCGCGGGAAAAAAACGCTGCGAAAACCGCTTTCTCTGCCGCCCATTGATGTCAATGGGAGGTCAGAGACGGAAACGCCTGAAGAAAGAGCATGACGCTTCTTTTTCCCGTGAGCTTTTTTTTTCGCACGCGTGTAAAAACGCCTCTGCCTCCTATTGAAATCAATGGGAAGCGTTTTTGTCTCGGTTTCCAACGCGGTTTCCACGTCAAAAACAACGCCAAAAAAACTCAGTGTGAACATACCCTAAATGTGGTTAATTTTTGGTTTGTGGAGGTCAGCAATAGAGAGTCCCGCACAAGGCGCCATCCAACCTAAGGCCGGCCCTGTACACTGCTCATTACTGCTGTATAATGTGCTCCACGCTGCTGCAGCTTCTATATATGTGATAAATAGAGACAGGAGAGCTGGATTCCCCTCGTCTATGTGTGCAGTGTATAATAGACTTGATAGCATTTATGCACCGCCCCAGGTATTTTAATATCATACAAACAAAATCAAGAAAAAAAAGCAAGAATAAATATGTGAACCATTTTGCTGAAGCTCCAAAAAGCGAAACTCCTAAACTCTAGGTAACAATTGATCATTTTGATTTTGCTCCAATCTGGCGACCTTCCCCTTTGATGTAAGATTGTGTGATGTGGAGATCTGGTATGGTGGTAATGAGTTTCTCCTGGGCCGCTTACAGCAAACATGATAAGTACATGTAAGATTTTTACTTTGGCACTCCAGGTAAATTTGTTTTTGGGATGAGTATGAAAATCATCTGAGCCTAATCTAGGTAAAACAAAATATATTAGTCTATGATGTCTATACTATTGTATCGCTGCTTTTGTAACCTCAAAAGTCAATGCGCATATTTGCATCATCAATTATTCTCATGCATGAGCTGTGCACTTGATAAAGTCCTACTCGCTCTTGGTCCTCCCTATCATATGTATCTGCAGCTGCCAAGGGCATGGGAGCCACATGCAGAGGGTCAATGAGTTACATTGCTCTACAATATCCATGTTATCTGTCTAAGGGGATGTTCAGGGTAAATATTAGTTAGACCAAACAAGTGTTAAAACATTTCAAGACCTCGTTCACACTTTGCCTCTTAAGGAGGGGCAGTTTGGCATCTCTTTCGTGTCACACAGGGTCCCATATGGCACACCAATGGAAAACCTTCCCTCATGGGCGAGACACAGTGCCTTCATAACAATGTCAGTCACAACTCCGATAACAGTACCATATCATAGCGCCCCTATAACAGTGTCATATCACATAGCCCCTATAACAGTGCCTTATCACAGAGCCCCTATAACAGTGCCATATCACAGAGCCCCTATAACAGTGCCATATCACAGAGCCCCTATAACAGTGCCATATCACAGAGCCCCTATAACAGTGCCATATCACAGAGCCCCTATAACAGTGCCATATCACAGAGCCCCTATAACAGTGTCATATCACAGAGCCCCTATAACAGTGCCATATCACAGAGCCCCTATAACAGTGCCATATCACAGAGCCCCTATGACAGTGCCATATCACAGAGCCCCTATAACAGTGCCATATCACAGAGCCCCTATAACAGTGCCATAGCGCAGAGCCCCTATAACAGTGCCATATTACAGAGCCCCTATAACAGTGCCATATCGCAGAGCCCCTATAACAGTGCCATAGCGCAGAGCCCCTATAACAGTGCCATATCACAGAGCCCCTATAACAGTGCCATATCACAGAGCCCCTATAACAGTGCCATATCACAGAGCCCCTATAACTGTACCATATCACAGCCCCTTTTCACAGTGCCATATCACAGAGCCCCTATAACAGTGCCATATCACAGTGTTCATTGCTCCCAATGAGTACAAACCATAGTACCCCAAATGGTTACCAGTCACAGTGCCCTCCTAGGAGTATATGCCTCAGTGTCCAGTAGTGGCCAATTCTTGCCAGCCTCAATGTCTCATAGATTTAACTTACCTGGTCACCACTTCTGCATTGCAGTCAGTCACTGACAAGTATGAGAGGCACTAACCTATAATTTTGTACTCTGATGACTATGATCAGTGCAGGGAACAAGAAATGGGCAGCTGTCAAATGAATGGCTGTAGTGCTGGATGAGCTCTTCTGTGGATTAAGTTGGACAGTGGGCACAGAAACTCCTGTGGAGTAGCCATGCCCCCTGTCCAACTTAATCCTCCTGTGCCTACCCTTTAAACTTGTCCTGGTTTGTATGGCAGCTGGTTATATTTTACAATACAAGACATTATACACGTGACATGTCATTATCTATGGTTACAGAAGATATATTGTAAATTAAGCCATCGTGTTTACATGTCAGGCGTACAGACATAGCATGGTGCATATTCACTGCTACTAATGGAAAGCTTTTAAAGCCACAGAATCAATGGTGTCCCATCCTCCGCATAGTGGTTACTAGTTTGTCAGCAAAAGCCATTCCAGGCAAGGACAAGAGCGATTAATGCAACGGAAGGACACACTCTGCGTAATAAGCAGCTTTCACAAGTAATGACAAGTAATAACAAGTAACAAATTCTGCAAAATGGCAGCAATCGAAAATGTGCAGCGGCGGCTGTTCATATCGTGAGCAGCACTGTGGAGCCCAAAGAGAGACGGTCTAAACGGGACATAGAAGAACAAAGGCTTGTTAAAAATGTCTCATACTATCAACGCTCTTCTCTTACCTCAGGCGATGTGGGGATGTGCCGCTATTTGATATATCTGTTTGTAGAAAAGCTGGGTAAAAATCAATAGTCATTAAATGAGTTGTCACTTCAATTTAGAAAAACATCTAAGAACTGGCTATATAGAAATATTAACAAATAGACTAAAGAAGACAACTCGGCAACTCTTGTGGCAAGGATCTTATAAAGCGGTTGTTGCTTGCAGTCATATAGATCTGAAGTGAAAATACAGTTACCTAGGAACCTCTTAATAGATGGAGCTGACCTTTGTATTTCGCCAATCTGTCTTCGGAGTAGCCCACCAACTAGATAAAGCAGTGGTTCTGTGGTGGGGTCTCTGGGATTACATGAGCCCACAAGAGTACCAGGGAATCCTCCGGTGGGCCCAGATTCTGATGCTTTAACAGACAAGGGGTTATCAGGGTTACTAAAATTGATGGCCTATCGTGGGGGTTCGACTGTTGGCACCACCGCCAATCGGCTATTTAAAGTGCCGCAGTCTCTTTATTATTTACATGGTTCTCTCTGCTCATTCGAGTGCCGCGGCCCCTTGAAACAGCTAATCAGTGGTGGTGCGAATAGTCGGACCCCCACTGATCTAATACTGATGGCCCATCCTAAGGAATTTTAATAACTCGGATAACCCCTTTATTACCACAAGACGTCAAAGGTCCAGAGGGGATAACCCAATTTGAAGGTGACTTTCGAGACAATCACTTGCCACTGGGGGCTTTTTCTTATGGAACGATTCAGAAATAACCTATTAAATACTTTTGCTGATATGTCCTGTGGGTGCAATGATAACAACAAAGATTACAATGCAAAAAAAATGCTAATGCGGATATTATGTATAGATGGAGGATTGGCCCTAAGAATCATGTCCTCTGGTGGGCCCAAGGAACTGACACTGATTACAGGGACTGATTCTTGATAATGCTGGACGCCTGAAGGTGAGGCTCATGTATATACATTTTCTCACTAATTTGTAATGCTGTGGTGAAGGTTTTCTGTCCCTTTAAATCCAGAGGGAAAAAAAAGTTCTCCTCTGCTGAGAAGCAGCCTCTGCATCTTATTTCAATATGGTATAAATTGATTGTTTGATACTTTGTTTTTCAATATGAACATCTGCAACTGTAACAAAAAATACACTAAATGCAATTAGAGGAATTGTTTCCCATAAGTGCTGCAGGCAGGCGAGTTGCTCTCAGACGTTTTGTTCCACAGCAGAAACAAGATCTCCATGAAATAATGTTTAGGACAAAATGAAAAAGAGTCTGTTTTGAAATGAATGGGGTCATATTCTTCAGGGTACCTAATATTTTTTGGGGTCTGTAAGGGACCCTTGTGCTTATAAAATGAATTCATATACATCTTGTACATTCCCTCATACTGTCAAAGTGAGAAATCTTACAGATCCAAATTATTGTGATTCAAATTGATGCCAAACTGCTTTACAATTTACATTATTTATCCTTAAAAAGATAATACAGCAGAGACAACAAACCAACACCTCCAAACCTAGCCCAAGCCCACCTTATTATTATTATTATTATTCTATTTGCCCCGTGCTACTTCTAACTTGCTTTTTAGAAAAGAATAATCCACTTTCTGTACATCATTTTGATAGTAAATCTCAATGTCTGGCAACTACATGTCCTATAATGCCTTTCTCAGGTAACAAAGCCAGATCACATCAATCAGAAGCTTTAGCTATAAAGGTCATTAAAAATTGTGAGTAGGATGCTGAAGAGACACATATTCAGGTAATATGCACAGGAGAGGCTGCAGACTGTGCCTTGTGCAGCAGCATGCATGACATAGGCAGTATGCAAACAGAAGCCCAATTCTGGGGCAGAGATGACTGGTTGGCAATAGCTTTGCATCATCTACAGGAAACAGCATGGAGGAGATTCATTGACAACAGACATGCATTTGTCACCCAGTGCATTCTTGGATATGCAAGAATACCATAGATAGCAGTGGCATCAGATGTGGAAATTAAGGGTAAGAATTCAGATGGAAAAATATGTTTTTAAATTCAGATTTCCTTTAAGGTCAGCAGGTATCGGATTAAATCAGAGGTATAGCTTGGATGTCCTGGTTCCTCCTTCAGGAGCTATACCTGGGCACTTCACCTAACTGCCAATGACTTCTCACGCCACTGTATCTAATTATGACTATGGGCTCTCAAGTTTATGGGGCTTTTTTTGTGATCACTATCCTTGCAGCTTCCATAGCAATATATCAAAGTCATAAAAGCGGAAAAGCACGACAAAGTGCAATAAATCCGGGAGTATGAAAAAAGATAATGCGGTAAGTGTTATGCTGTTGGTTGTGCTATTGACAGGCACAACACTGAGAAGCGTTTGGCATTGAGTGAAATAGAATCCGATAGGTGGAATAGCTGCTCCAGTTTGCAGACCTCTGGATGCAAGACCACAAATGAACCATACAAGAGACGATAACAAGCAGGAATACATCCGGCACTACAACCATCATACAGGATGGTAAAAAATGGACATTTATTGAATGTGCAACACGTTTCAAGGTCGATCTGACCACTTATTTAGGGACATAAAGTGTTAACAAGTGTTACTGCTTAAACCAAGTATCCAGCGCTGAATCAGAAATTACCTCTTTCCATTTGCAACAAACAAATGCAACAGTTAGTTACATATAAACTATAAGATACCATATAAAGTATTAGATAAAAATCACATAGATAATAAATGAATCAATAATAAATAAACAATTGTATAACAATGATACTAAAAATGATAACAATAAAAGCTCCAAAGTGACTAAAGGAAATATATGGAGGCGTCGCCTCCCTGTTTTTTTGTAAACTGGGCTCAAAAGCCAGGATCTGATTGGTTGATTCTGATTGATTCTTGATTTTTGTTTCCCGCAAGCTGTCATGTCTTTTTACCAGTCTCAGTAATAAAATAAATATCTAACCAATTCCAATAGCATTTTCTTTTATAATCCCGCATCCTAGATGAGAAACGACAGGCTGTGACTGTGAGCTATGTACCATGCGAAGGAAGAGAACCTCAAAGCTCTTAACGCCAGAAAGCAAGACTAAATTCTGCAAGGAGAGCCATGAAATAGTTAATGTGTTTAGCGCCGGGAGAAATGGTTTATGAATTTGTTATCGGAATTGGAGCCTGCAGTCATCAGCCACTTCACACAACACAATTATTGCTGGTCCTCTGCCGACTGATCTCAGCGTTTGTGACACGGAGACTTGAAACCCGTCAGGAGAAGACAAAGAATATTTTAGACCTTAAAAAGTTATACTCCTATATCTGCCGTATTTTATTTGAAGTTGTAAAGGGAGTGTCTGGATGGGAACAATATTCTCCTTTAACACAAGTCATTTAGCTACATATGCATTAACCCCTCCCTTATGTTCAATAATAATTCAGTAGCAATGGCGTTAATGCATTGAAAACCAGTTTCATGTTGCTGTAATATACAATACGCTTTTAGAGTCTTTTCTATGGAGAGTGACTGTGCATATGCAGTCACTTCTGGCCCGGGATCAGTACCCCTGTTTGAGGTCTCAATGGCCAGACCCACACTGAGCACACCCAGACCATATGCCATAACATTTAGTTGTGTAAAAACCACTTTAAAATAAATGTCCACCTTTTAACACCATATCTGTGCTTACTGATTTATATATATATATATATATATATATATATATATATATATATATATATATATATATATATTTATATTTATAGAGCTGCCTTTTTCTACTATTTGTTTTCAAATTCCCAGCTTAGACATACAGTAAAATTATAAAATTCTGCCTGCCTGCCTCCACCACTAGAGGGAGCTTAGGGGATTCCTGCAAACAGAGTTATTATTGAGTTCAATGTATAATCAGTATGCAGTAAGCTCCTAAGCTCCCTCTAGTGGTGGAGGCAGACAGATAGATTTATTATTTATCTCTATGGGGGAATTTTTTTAAAGCCTGGCATTTCAATCGTAATTTTTAGTCTAAAAATTAAGTTTCTGGCATAAATTATAATGAATTTGTCTGGCTTGTTGCGTGTGGTCCTGCCCCTACACTAATCCCCACCTACATACAAGTGGCAGAGGCAGCGTAAAGTGTCAAAACATCGCAACTTATTGTGCATATATGACATGCACCATTATTTGTAACTGCGGCCGAGCAGTGAGGAGGGACAGGGGGCTCGGGACCCTTGTTCTCGTGATCAATGCGGGGCTTAGCAGTGGGGCCCCCCGTGATCAGAAATATATCAGCTATCCTGTGTATAGGGGATAATTGTCGATTCTAGGAATGCCCCTTTTATTCTTTAAACAAGGTGTGAGCCATGTTAGATACAAGGTGTGAGCCATGTTAGATACAAGGTGTGAGCCATGTTAGATACAAGGTGTGAGCCATGTTAGATACAAGTTGCGAGCCATGTTAGATACAAGTTGTGAGCCATGTTAGATACAAGTTGTGAGCCATGTTAGATACAAGTTGTGAGCCATGTTAGATACAAGGTGTGAGCCATGTTAGATACAAGGTGTGAGCCATGTTAGATACAAGGTGTGAGCCATGTTAGATACAAGGTGTGAGCCATGTTAGATACAAGGTGTGAGCCATGTTAGATACAAGGTGTGAGCCATGTTAGATACAAGGTGTGAGCCATGTTAGATACAAGGTGTGAACCATGTTAGATTGCATAAAGAGGATTGCATTTGTGTTTATACATTTACATCAGTGGTCTGCAACTTGCGAATGTTGTGAAACTACAAGTCCCAGTATGTCCCAGCTTGCAGACTACTGATGTAAATGTATACTGTCAACTAATGAACAGTTGAACAACTACAAAACACATAGAAAAACACATAAATAATGCATAAAAGTATAGAAAGCTAACATTGAATAATACAGTATATAGAAAAGTATTGATAACTCCCCAGTCATCCACCTATCAGCTTCGGCAAGCTGGGAAATATAGTTGTTTTATTATAAACCCTATGTCACGCAACAGAATGCTTTTTTTTTCATTTGTCCAGTCTCCATGTCACATTCACAGACGCATGTATTTCAATGGGTCCGTTTACACGGCCGTTGTTTCAAAGGACCGTGTGAAGGGTCCATTGAATAATAGAACATGTCCTATTTTGTTCTGTTTTCACGGATCCCTCCATAGACACAAGTCTATGGGGATCCGTGAAAATGGGACCTGCACAGGTTCATACATATTGTTTTCTTAGTCAGGGAAAGAACATCACTTGTGACCACCAGCTATGCAGTGTGAGAACCTTTCCAAACAACCCCCCCAAATCTCAGCTTCCTTGAATGGAGTTGGGCATTAAAGGGTATTTCAGTCAAAGAAATGTATAGACAAATCAAGGGTAGGAGCAGCACTGTGATTCCTTGCCTGTTAAGGCTGGTGCTCAGCTTTCAAACAGGGAGTGACCTCTTCCTGCACAAACGTGTATCCAAAAAAGAGAGATAGAAGCAGCACTCAAAAAAACTCTGGTTTATTCATCCAGCATGCACTACAACGTTTCACCTTCTCTATGAAGGCTTTTTCAAGTCAGTTAAAGAAATGTATGCCATAAAGTTAGGACTCCCACCTATCAAGAAAAAGGGGATCCTTTGACCACTGGCAGTCCCAGTCCTTTGCTAAGAGAAGGAGACATCAGGAGAGCTAATTGCCTTTGTGTGCGGCTTTCTCCATTATACTCTCTGAGAGTTAAAGAAACAGCAGAGAAACACCTCTGATCTTTTTACAGCTCTCCCCTTCATCTTTTCCTCTTAGAATGCAACTTTTACTGTCACACACGACTCAGGGGACACCCATTCTCTTGATACTTTATATATACATCATAACTGTCTTTGGTTGGAATACCCCTTTAAACAGCACTATATGGCAACCCTAATAATCTGGCCATGAGTAGACGCAGATCAACCAACATCACAGTGATCTTCATGGCAATTTCTTCCACAGGTCCAAGGCTTGGCAGATGGTTGGTGGTTTTGACCTTCTATAGGGCTTGGCAATCTCCCTCCAGGCTCCACCTTACTAATGCTCATTTGCCTCTGCATTCTTCCTTTTCTCACTGGTGGTTTAGTAGTCTGCACTTTATAATTATTCTGTCCTTACTGTAAAAGAAATCAGCCCTCCATGTACTGACTTGCTGGTGAGCCTCTTATAGACTTGTGTTTATACAAAAGAGCCAATCAGAAGAGGCAGAGCTGCATTGGGGAGGGAAAGAGCAGCAGTCTAAACCAATCATAAGAAAAGAGGTGTGTCTCAGACTACGGTTTTCTCCATATGGGCACTGTAGCTAAGCTGAAGTCACAGATCAAAGCTGTACAGTAATGGACCAGTGATAAAAGCAGCCAAGCACCAAGCACTTAAGGGAAAAAAAGTAGCAAGTAAAGATCAGCTATAGGTAGTGACTTACATAGCATTTTTGAGTTCACGGCTGGAAAGTCCCTTTAAAGTGAAGCTCCAAGCCAGAAGACCCAACAAGACAAGGAGCAGTTTGAATTTGCCAAAAAGTCTCCTGGTTCCGGATGAAGGTCTAATCTGCCACCATGGAAAAAGCATTTAAGGATAATTATTTTAATTGTCCATAACAACATAATTATAGATGGACTCTTATTGCCTCCCTGTTTTGATCCTTTCAGAAATGTTCTTTAAAACAGAAAAAGAAAGACTTCCTTCTGAGAATTTTTGTACCCTTCCTCTATGAACACATGGAAAAAAATATCCAGAGATCAATAGTTATTTTTAACAGCAGAAAACGTAATTAGTAGGCTTCGGTCCTCCTAATGGCTCGGCTGATTTGACTCTCAAGCAAGTGGCTCCATCATTGCGGGGTAATTGAGTGATAATTGCACATCTCTGTGTGGTTAAAACAATGCACCTGCTGCAAAGTATAACATGCCAGAAAGCAGAAATGCTGCAAATTGTCTGACTGAGTCTTTCAGGACACGTTCAGCAAAATGAAAAAGACAACTAATAGAACTAACTGCGGATGGAAAGCTTTCACAGTCGACTTATCGCAAACAGGAAAATATCTTTAGTTTCCACATTACATTTTTGGGAGTTGGGAAACCTCTCTTATCTCTGAGCCTTAGATAGTGATTTGTGAGATACATCTTGGTCTATAGCGCCGAGTGTCAACCTGCTTATGCTTTGGAAACAAGAAATGTTTTAAACCAAGATGGAAAAACACCTCCTAATATTTTAGAAATTTATTTTTGTCATACCATTTTGGTTATGACCTTATGGGCTATGTAGTTTTTTGACTAGCAAAGGATTGGTCCTTCCCAGAACCGCCATGACTCTTGGGCTTTATTTGGTATTGCAGGTCATCCAGATTCACTTGAGATGAGTTGGGTGAAATTCAGTCATAGAGTACGCCATTAATATGAGATGACTCCAACCACTGGAACCCCCACCTATCAGGGGCATAGCTATAGGGGGTGCTGAATAATGTCACAAGTGTCTGAGGGCGCCCAATAGTCCCTCTGTCACATAGGAAGACACCAATTATATAAATGGCCTTGTTAGAGATTTTACATTGGGGCCCAGAAGCTTTAAGTTATGGGAACAAAGGGGCCACAACACTCGGTGGAGAGAAGTTACCCCTCAGCTGATGCCTCTCCTTTGTCTGGTATTGCAGTTCTACCCTATTAAAATGATGGGACTGAGCTGTAACTGGGCTGCAATACCAGACACAGCAGCAGGACGAAGAAGGCGCTGTGTCCGGCAAAAGTTAAGGGGGACACAGCTTTCCACAGAGCACTATGGCCACTATGTTCTCGAGATTAATGGTGCCCCCAGTGGTCGACCCAGCACTGACATCCATGAAACAAGGTAAGAAATCCAACTCAGATGGCCTGACTGCTTTCCTGACTGCTGAGGGGCAGTCTTATGGCAGATATACACTTCATCCCTGTATCGCATCTAACATATTTGCTGCTTAGTAAACAGTTCAGCTAAAAATGATTAATTACGGAACCTTACAAACTCCCCAATGAATAATTACATTGGGAAACTCCACATATTCAGGGTTCCCCTTTAACCATTCAGCATCTAAAAATGTCTGTATCAAGAGGTTAAAGAATGGCTTCAGTATAAAATGACTGTGAGAGAAGTTAATTGCAATCCAGATCTGGTTTCCAAGATTCCTTTGAAGTAGCAACAAATATTTGTTATCAGATGGGGCTTATCGTTCTCTTTTTATGTAGCTACATGCCTTATGCTAATTTCATTAATTATCATCTTGAGTGTGTAATTAAGTGACATGGCAAAACTCCTGCTGCCAGAAGATATACAGTGCCGGAAAATGCCAATGTTCCCTCTTATAAAAGAACGGCTCCCTCCTTATACAGTATGTTACACTAGATTTAACGTGGAGGTTCAATGTATTACAATATCTATAGGTGTTAACCAGTGGGGTGTTCCCTTAATGCCCATGTAAGGCCTCATATTTTACCTATCTGTAATATGGCATCCAAAAAAATTGTGGCATGTTCCCTCACGTGCAATATTATGGAGGTATTCAGAATACAATTCCAATAATAACATTATACAAGGGGTTACTAATTAAAGAGGACCTGTCTCTAGGTAATATAAGTTGAACTGGTTAACTGACCAGAATAGCGCTGTCTCCCTGATTCCAGCGGAGTATTTTTTTTTTTTCATGGACCGCCTCGTTCAAGTGTTGTGTTGGCACCGATAGGCTAATTTTCTTTCGTTATCCAACGTGGTGGAGCTAGATTTCCTGCCTCTAATGCTGACCAATCAGTATCAGGCAGCTTGAGGGTAGTTCACGCCCTGTTGGATAACTACATCAAATTAGCATATAGGGGTCCAACATAACATATTTCTGGAATCCCCCGTTCCAGAAAAAAAGAAAAACAGCGCTGGAATCAGGGAGTCAGCGCTATTTAGGTCAGTAAACCGGTTCAACTTATATGACCTAGTGTCAGGTCCTTTTTTAAGCACATCCCAAAAACGTTAATGGTGGTTTGTTAAGGGTTAATCTACAAAAGTAACAGATTCAGTAATTATTGGCTTATCTAGTACTGTATATTACACATACATTACACCGATATCCAACATGTATCACCGCACAATTACATCTTCAGATTATCTGGTTGTCAACCCCTAACTCCTCGCTCAGTTGTCATTGTGAACCCCAAATACCAGTTGTAGCAAAATTTTGCAATTCTTGTTACACCTGGGACAGGTGTAGGGACAGGTAACCTGACTGCAAGGTGCCCACACATTTGGATTACTCTACATTATGCAGAGCCTCCTCCCTGCACCCCGGCTGGGTGACATCACTACTTGGTTTGCAGGGCACAGGTTGACCATGCACTGGATACCACTAATGTCCCCACCGCATAGCAGGGCTTCAGTTATGTGCATTTATCACTTTCACAAGGGATTCCGTCAAACATGGGGAACTCTGCTGGCATTTCACAGTCCCAGACACTCACTGTCTGTTCTCCATAGTGCAGTATTGTTGAAAGACACTTTAAATGACTCCCCATTTCATATAGAATGCCTCAGTAGGTTAAAGTATGGAAAATATTGGTGTGGTTGACCATGCTCTAAGGAAGTGGTCTCCAGTGTCAGGGCATGGTGGAAATTGTAGTTATCCAACAGCCGCAGGTTGGAGACTACTGGTCTTAGGTATATCTCTCCTTAGTTCTTTGAAATTAACATCCAAAGTTTTTAAAATAAGACCCCCATGCAGAGGTATAAATTGAAGTTTCAGGGCCCCAATGGGAAATCTAGAACAGGGCTACCATCTACCATGAGTCATTTATGATTTATATACAGGTCTGACTTATCTGACAAAGGGGCCTTTGGGTCCCCACAGGTATCAGGGGCTGGGTGCTACCTCTACCTCTGCCCCCCCACCATGGCTGTGTCCCTGCCACTATATTTTCTCATGTCTTGTTTTATTGATACTTCATTCTAGTAATACGTGTTCCTCCTAGAGGTATCTAACAATTCTGCTCTTTCTTGGTCTCTCCTTCCAGTCCATTGTGGCCACTTTCTACATGACCGGTCATCCGGCTTCCTATAGTCAATTTACTTTCACCACTATCAGTTTTCCTATTGTTTCAGCATACAGCTTATTCTTCAATCCCCTTCCTTCTTAGAGATCATTTTCACCTGAAACTCTGATATGATGTACCAGCGTCCTACACTGGGATACACTATAATTGGGTGACAAATAATTCATGCACAGGCAGGAAGAAAAAGTTACACCCAATGTGTACCAGTTTAGATGTTAATTGTTATCAATATATAATTTACGATGTATCCAGCTATAGGTGGATATAAGATATTAAAAGTATTTTACATTTTTTACTTATCATCTTTCCATGTGCATAGATGGTGTCTCTGAAGAAAATCTGCAAAAATGACCATTATCTTAAAGGAATAAAATGCGAGTTGTCATGATTGGACACAACATATGAACAATTAAGCCTCATGCAAACAAATGTATTCAGGATCAGAGTCGTTACTTCAAACTACGGGGCTCTAATGCAAAATCTGTAACAGGGCCTCCACCTACCATGGGCCGTTTATAATACTGATGTCTTCTTATACGACATAGGGGCTTTTGGACCCCCCTCAGATGACTGCAACATCTGCAAACCCTATAGCCATGCCCCTGTTTGAATCCATATCCCACCGCCTCCAAATGTGGTATTAATGCATTATAATTAGGGCATGCATAGACATATGTGGAATCTGGGATAGAGCCTTTATGAGGGGGCATAATCACGGTGAGGGGGCATCCTTACTGTGTGAGGGGTACTAAGGGGCATTATTACTGTGAGAAGGGCACTAATGCGGCATCATCACAGTGTGGGGGCACTATTACTGTGTACTGCACAAAGGAAGACACTATTACTGTGTGGGGCACTAAGGGGGCACTATAACAGTGTAGGGCACTATCTTTTCGCCACTATTATTTTGGGGGCGCTATATGTGTGGCACGACTTTTGCTGCAGTAGGGTACTATTACAGGCGGTAGCAGGAAATTCTGCAGAGACGAGTCTTGGCAGGGGAACAAATTTCATGGCGAGAAAATGGGAAAGTGAAGGAGTCGATCGTGGAAGTCGTCACCTGTGAGTCACTGGATGTAATTGTACTATATTCATTGCACTATATGTACAGCAGTGTCGTAACGATCAGCATCAGGACTTTCCATGCTCCGATGCACAGACCAGGCCTGATGTGACAAACTGAGGTGTTTCGGGTGGCCCTCCTGCGGTCAAGAGAAGACAGTGGACTTTTGAGTAAAGGCTTGTTTTTTTTATATGTCTGGTCTGGGTATGCCCGTGATTCACAGCATGATAATACTCTGCATAGCGCCAGTGGAGAACTGGTATGTGAGCACTGTATGGGCACTGTATGGTAATATTATTGATTACATTGGTCTATGTGGTAGATATTTGTGGTCATGGCGTGGAGATATTATTTGGCCCTTGTATAGTGGTATTATTTGATAAGTACATAACTGTTTTATGTGAGAGGTAAACTATCATATATACATTCGTGATTATGACGGGGCAAATTATTTTGGGGCAGGACTGATGCATTTATGGATACAGGTTCCAGGCATTACAATATCTTAACTTCTACATGGAGCTGGTAAATGTTCTTGCTCTGGGGCACAACCTTTTCTATTTACACCCCTGCCTAAAAACGTGACCTGTTGGGTGTAGTTAAGGGCTGGATGGAGGAACACTAATCTAAACTATGTAACCACCATAAGGGTATGTTCACACGGCTAACTAAATACGGCCGTAAAATACGGAGCTTTTTTCAAGGGAAGACAGCCTTTGATTTTCAGCCATTTCTTATGCATCAGGCATTTTTTTATGTGTTTTTTACGGACGTTTTTGGAGCTTTTTTCTATTGAGACAATGAAAAACAGCTCCAAAAACGGCTCAAGAAGTGACATGCCCTTATTTTTACGGGGCGTTTTTTTACACGCCGTTTTTTCAAAAGGCCGCGCAAAAAGATGCCCCATTGGAACGAAATGCCATTTTTGAAATGGCCAGATGTTTGGAGGCGTTCAGCTTGTGAACATACCCTTACACACATTTGTTAGGGAGATAAAATTAGCCAGAAGGCGATATTGGTAAACATGCCTCGCTATCAAAGCCTCAAACAATGCAACATGCTGTACACTCTCTCTAAGGAAGTCATCTGCTCTCATAGAAGTTCACCAAAATTGACCTCAAACTTCTCCAGCCAGGGTTCTACAAAGGGCTTCATCTACCCCCAACTTATCAAGTGGCTCTGTAAAATGAACTGTGTCTCGCCAACAGTGATGGCAAATATTCTTTCGACTGGTTAGGGTTCCATTTCTCACTGACTCTAGCTGTCAATGACCAGAGGTCCCAAAAGAGTTTGCCGCTAGTTAGTGTCCTATAAGCTAATCATAATGGTTTGCCTGGTTTATGTTTTTATAGCTACCTTAAAGTGCATGTCCACCTTCAAACACCATTTTCCTAATAAAATGAATCTACGAGGATGAGTCAAAAAATATCCGCACTCCGGTTATATTAAAACTTCTGTAGGCCGCACTGTCTTATCAGCGCTTTCCGTATGAGGTCACTGTTTCCCCAGTCACTGCTGTGCAGGTTTGAACGTGTTAGGTCTATTTATTTGTGACTGCGGGGCAAGAAACAATGGCTGCGGCACAAAAGAAGAGCAGCGTGCAGTGATTTGTTTTTTTGTGGTCGGAGGACGTGTCTGGTGCTGATATTCATCAAAGACAAAGACTTTGTGCACAGTATGGAGGAAGTGTTTTGTCGCGAAGAAGTGTGTATTGTATTAATGGATAGAGAAGTTCAAGATAGGTCGCACAAGTGTCAGCCATGAAGAAGGAGCCGGACGCCCGTCCACGTCCACAACTGATGACAACATTGAGCGTGCATCCTCCCTATAGTCCTGTTCTTGCCCCATCGGACATCACCAGTTTGGTCCCCTGAAAGAAGCCCTATGAGGACGAAGATTCACGTCTGATGAAGAGGTGAAGACAGCAGTGCATTCGTGGCTCGCAGCTCAGCCTAAAACATTTTTTTAATTTGGGAATACGAAAGCTTGTTGACAGATGGACAAAGTGTATTGAAAAGCAGGAAGATTATGTCGAAAAATGATGTATTTGTCTTTTCTGAAAGTTGATTAGAATAGATTCTACAGCCAGAGAAAAGATAATTTTTGACTCACCTTTGTACATAAAAAGAAGAGTAACTTTACAAATACGTTACATCTTGCATTATATTACAGAGCTGTATTCACCATTATGCAGTCTTCAGAGCTGAAATCTCCAAGCATACAAAGGCCTTGCTCTAGTGATTGCATTCTTATGAGTCTTCTCCTTACAACTGGCATAATAATATGTTAACTATAATAGTATAATAATTATATATTAGTTCCTCTATGGCATTAAAGGAGCGTAACTAAGCTGTTGAATATAGTCGGAGGACCTGTGGGGGTTCTTATTGGACAGATTATTGATGATAAAAAACACGTATCATATAAACCTATTCAAGCCATGAATTAGTTGAATATATTGTCATATAGTGATCCCACGACATACGAAGCGATGAACTCAACCTGCGATGGTCTCTCATGGGCAATAGTAAGTTGAATGCAGCCTCAGTTACGATTACTCCAGCTGGAGCGACTTCAGCGGACCACGCAACTAGCTGGTATATTCAGCCAATCAGCGCTTTCATCTGGATTCTCCTTCAGCCAATCTGCATCACCGTTTCACATGGGAATGCTGATTGGCTGAATTCAGTGCTGTAAAGTAGTAGACCTGCTGCTGCAACCCCTAGGGAAACTAACACTGTCTATGTGAAATAACAGTGCTCCCATGTCAGCCAATGCCCTCCATTACAATACCAGCCACAATGCCAAGCCACAAGTCATAACAGTGCCAACAGGTGCCCCAATCAAAGTGACACCCACATATGTTTCTCATAGTGTCAACCACACATGGGCCCAAAACCGAGTCAGCCACAGCACCCCAATAATATTTAGGACCGGTTTTAGCCAAAGTGTGGCCCTGGCCAAATTTAAAAGTGTAGCCCAAATGCTGAATTAGGGCCTGTTCACATCGGCGTGTGGTTTCCGTTGATGGGTTCCATCAGAATTTTCCGTCAGGGTAACCCATGTAACCATAGCTTTCCGCTTGCATTACCATTGATTTCAATGGTAATGTTTCCGTTGCAAATGGTTTTGGCAGGTTTCCGTTTTCTTGGCGGGAACAATAGCGCAGTTGACTGATAATAGTGCCAGCTACAAATGCTCCTCATATAACGCTCAGTGTACACCCCACAGAACTGTCCCTCCGCCAGGTCATGCAGCAGCCACAGCAACTATTTGTAATATTTTTATTCTTAATTTTGTTCAATCCTCCTTTTTTCTTATTTCGGGTTGACATTTTGGGGGCTTCGGAACCAGTTACCAGTTTTCCATAGAGTAATTGTTTCAGCATATAATGGTAGTCCCAGAACCAATTAATATTGTATGTCAAGGGACTATTGTATAATGGTACACTCCAACATTATTACCCTAGGTGCACCCTGTATTCCCTCTGTCTGACTAAGCTGTTTGTCGACTGTTTCTAACAGCAACCAATAGAAATTTGAATGTAGCTCCGAATTAATATACAGTCCATGACCCAGCATCAGTATAAGATAAGTAATGGTATGTGTCATATATAATATGAACATATATAATTTAGGCTAAGGCGTTGTGATGTCAGAATATGTGCACATCTGCATTTACAGGTGCAGCTTAGGTTTTCACTCACTGCTCCATCCTATTCTCTGCCCAGGTGGGCATCCATGGGGCAAGAAACATTTTTATTTATGAAGTCATTGACTTTTATGAGGAAAAGATTTTTGCCTGAAAGAGATCACACATGAATCATAGTGCCTCCTCTTTAATTGGGTCAATATCACAGCATGCTGCATTGTGTCGCCATCAAGAAATCATGTGCCTTCTTAAATGGACACTCTGGCCAAAACTAAACTTTCGCACGTGCTCCATTATGGTATTTCATGTGTCAGTCTCTCACCTGTTATTTATCTCTATATATTAGGCTGGGATGGTTGCTTTGCAGCAGTGTGGATCCGGCTCAGTGACACTTTCTCTACTTGAGTCTATGGAGATCTATGTGTCACCCATCACAGGCTTCAGCAGTTCCTGTACCAGTCTAGTTTTTCACAGGGGGGGACAGAAACTTCTATCATCCGCTACCAATGATACTTAGACAGGCTCCTGTTATGGTCTTTAGCTGGTCATGTGGGGCTGTGCTGAAGCATCATGGGATTGATAGCAAAGCAGAGAGGAAGAGAAAGCTGGGGAAATGTAAGAATCAAGATGGAGACTTTTTTAAAGCACAGACAAGGCAGCAGTTCAATAAGTAAGTACAATATATATAAAAGAAGTACAGATGCTGGGTGTACTGTAAAACCAAACAGAATCACCTCAGTGTCTGAACTCTGACTGATCACAACACTGTCTGTTAGTTAATGACTTATGTAACGGCACGTCAGCTTATATTAGTAATGTTTATCAAATGGAACCATACAGGACAGCGGATCTCAGCCCGACGCAGCTGTCACTGGACATCAAAGGCTCTGTTCACATTTAGTTTTTTGCAGGCAGATAATTCTGCCTCAAAATTCCGTTTTGGAATTTTGAGGCAGTTTTTGATCTGCCTGCATGCCGTTTGATCTATCTATCTATCTATCTATCTATCTATCTATCTATCTATCTATCTATCTATCTATCTATCTATCTATCTATCTATCTATCTATCTATCTATCTATCTATCTATCTATCTATCCAGGGGCATAACTATGAAACACTGGGCCCCATAGCAAATTTTTGCCCCACTCCCCTCGGAGCCACGCACAGCCCGCCCTTGTAGATATTGCCCCCCTGTAGACAGTGCTATACAGCCCCTCCTGTAGACAGTGCTATACTTTCAAGTATCACAGATTGCCACATACAGTATAATGCCCACACAGATGCCCAAATGCAGTACAGTGCCAAAACAAATTCCCCCATATAGCATAATGCCCCATAGATGACCCCATGCAGCATAATGCCCCCATAGCTGCCCCATACAGTATAATGCCTCCCATAGCTGCCCCCACATTATAATGCTCCCCATCGCTGCCCCACAGTATAATGCTCTCCATAGCTGCCCCACAGTATAATGATCTTTATAGCTGACCCCACACAGTATAATGCCCCCCATAGCTGCCCCCACACAGTATAATGCCTCCCATAGCTGCCCCCACAGTATATTGAACCCATAGCAGCCCCCACAGTATAATGTCCCATTCAGTATAATGCCCCCCACAGCTGCCCCATACAGTATTATGCTCCCCATAGCAGCACCCCACACAGTATAAAGCCGCCATAGCTGCCCCCACTGTATAATGCCCAACACAGTATAATGCCCCCTCATAGCTGCCCTATACAGTATAATGCTTCCCATAGCTGTCCCCACAGTATAATGTCCCACACAGTATAATGCCCCCATAGCTGCCCCCACAATATAATGCTCCCCATAGCTGCCCACACAGTATAATGCCCCCCATAGCTGTCCCCTCAGTATAATGCCCCCATACAGTATAATGACCCCCATATAGTAAAATGCTCCTATAGCAGCCACCATATTAGCACCACTTCCCTACCCAGTATAATGCCCCATAGTGCCTAATAGAAAAATAATAACATAATTACTTACCTATCCCCGTTCCCAGGATGGGTGGTGGATCCTTCTCCTCCGGTCTGTGCTGTGAGTTACTCGGCGCAGACAGGCGATGGCGTGACAACATCGCGCCTGCCTGCGCCGAGCCGCTCATGGCAGAGTGAATGCTGGAGCAAGGAGCCGTCAGCTCCTTGCTCCAGCATTCAGAAAGCGGGACCAGTGCGGTCAGAGCTGTGTGGCTACGGGGGCCCCGTGGGCCCCCAGGCTTAAGGGCCTGGTCGCAATTGCAACCGTTGCAACCCCTAGAGCTACGCCACTCTATCTATCTATCTATCTATCTATCTATCTATCTATCTATCTATCTATCTATCTATCTATCTATCTATCTATCTATCTATCTATCTATCACACATCTATCTATCTATCTATCTATCTATCTATCTATCTATCTATCTATCTATCTATCTATCTATCTATCTATCTATCTATCTATCTGTCTGTCTGTCTGTCTGTCTGTCTGTCTATCATCTATCCTATCTATCTATCTATCTATCTATCTATCTATCTATCTATCTATCTATCTATCTATCTATCTATCTATCTATCTATCTGTCTGTCTGTCTGTCTGTCTGTCTGTCTGTCTGTCTACTTCCCTTTTGTTATTTTAAAATAGATACGTATATCAATCCTAGAGAGTTGACCAAATAGCAGTTGATATTACATTCAGAGAAGTTCAGAGCATGACCTGCCTAAGTAGAGTCGTGTGTTAATGAACCTTCCCCTACCCATCCTATCCCTCCACCCCCACCTTTAGGAAAGACACGTGACACCGAGGTTGGATGTGAAATGGCCACAGCAGCCGTTTATTAATTTCACAGTTTTATAAAAACAATTTAAATCCGAAACATTCGGATAACTAGTTAGGAATCCACCAGAGAATTCCTCCTAATAATTCACATGACCCAACATGGGTCAGAATCGTAAATAACAATTTTAACGTTAACATTAACCCGAACAGAGGAAGTCCTTGAAGCCCTTTCAGATATTCCTTTTTTAAGAACACACCGAGTTAGCCATCTGCAAACCACCAATTACCTCCAGCCGTAAACCAGCTCGGAAGCACCGTTCACCTCTGCAGATGGCTCCAACCACTAGAAGTCCACTTCAAAGGGATAACACCCGATGAAGCCCTCAAGTGATATACCGACCACTAGAAGTCCACTTCAAAGGGATAACACCCGATGAAGCCTTCAAGTGATATACCTTCCACCAGAAGACCACTTCAAAGGGATAACACCCGATGAAGTCTTCAACCATGTACCTTTTTTGGGGGACGCATACCCCCGATGCGACCCCCCCACCATTTTGTACTGACTGGCCTCAAGGACTCCCCCCGCCACAGCGAAACAGGCCTTGACCACCTTAAGCCTGTGAGTTCCGCCACACCACCACCGCCCTTTCTATTCCTACTGCTATCGCCAAGCTCCAAAGATCAATGCCAACCTCGGTCAGATGAACCCCATCACTCCTCCAGAAGTTCCCCACTCCTGACTCCAAATCCCTGTGCCGCACGCAAATGCCCCCGTTTTTTGCTACAAAACGGGACACCGCCCGATTAACTTTAATGCGAGCCTTATTGACTCTCTCCACTGACCTAGCCAACCGCCAATGTTTCCTCGGGACTATGTCCGACCACACTATCACCAACTTGGGATAAGAAACCCACAAACACAACATATCGTGTTTGATGTCCCGCACCAACTCACGAAAGGGGCGGACTCCTAAGTCATTCCCACCCACGTGCAACACTAAGACCTCCGGAACCCTATCAAGCCGGGCATATGTCTGGAATTCCGCCAACACCCTGCTCCATGACATACCTCTAAATCCCAGCCAATGCACAACCGCATCCTGTCGCGGAATGCGCAATTGGCGACCGTCCGGGCGGACGTCCGCCCTCAAAGCCCCCCAGTGCACGTAAGAATGACCCAGCAACCACACCAAACACGGAGGCGAATCTGAAACAGAAAAACAATTAGACACCACCATATAAAACATTTCTTTAAGCGTTAACAACAAACCTCATAACCAATGGGGGCGGACATAGGACTTAAATCTGTTGGACTCCCAACGACCAATGCGCCGAACCCCTTCATCATCCAACCCCCAGCGCCCCGCTTCAGTTGCTGCGCCAATCCTGAAGGAATGAGATGAATATGAGCCCGCCGCGACACCAACCGCCGTCAGACATTTTTTTAAATACAGCTCCAAACTGAAACCTGGACAAAAACGACCCGTCCACATGACGTAACAAAGGCAAATCTGGAGGCCCTGCTCGCGGCTTAAAACCCTGCATGCACTCTACTGGGCACATAACCGACCCCGGGAGGGCGAACAAAACTATCAGCTTACCCTTCCCTAATTGGTCAGTTTTTGAGAAAACCCCCGCCTCCCAGGCGTCCCCTAACCAGTACAAAAGTGCCACCAACCTGTCTCTATCCGTATTGACGTCACCCAACTCTCTTACCCACTCCTCCCACTGCCTCCAACAAGCAGAATAAGCACTCCACGTCGTGCGCGCCAAAGACCTTTTTACCAGTTGTTCTACGGGACCAAGACCAGATCCCAAAGATGTTCCGGACAAGCCAAACCGAGACGTTCCGCTCCCGGTGCCAATTGCCGAAACCGGTCCCACCGCGAGCGAGAAAGAGCATCAGCGATACAATTCCGTACTCCCGGCACATGCACCGCCACCACCCACGCGTTCAACGACAAACACACCAACACTAAATGTCGCAACAATTGAACTACCGGAGGAGAGGACGCCGTGATGTTATTAATGGCCAGCACCACCCCCATGTTGTCGCAGTAAAAACGAACCTTCTTATCCCTGAGCCTGTCCCCCCAAATGGTCGCCGCCACCACGATGGGGAACAGCTCGAGCAGGGCCAGATTCCGCGTGAGTCCACTGGACACCCAACTAGCCGGCCATTGACCTGCGCACCACGGACCTCCCCCGTAAGCCCCAAAAACCGCCCGCCCCAGCCGCATCCGTAAAAATATTCAAATCACTCGTATCCTGCGCTGGGGCCATCCACAGCGAGCTACCATTGTACTGGCCCAAGAAGTCATCCCAAACCTGAAGATCAGCTCGGTGCTCCTCCTGGAGCCGCACAAAATGATGCGGCGCACGCACTCCCGCCGTTGCCGCCGCCAACCGTCTACCAAACACCCTCCCCATTGGCATAATCCGGCAGGCGAAATTCAACTTCCCCAGCAGCGACTGAAGCTCCCGCAGCGTCAATTTCTTCAGTCTACAAGCCCGCCGTACCTCCAGCCTCAAAGCACCCAGCTTATCCGCAGGGAGACGACACTCCATTGCCACCGAATCTATTTCAATTCCCAAAAAACAAATCGTCGCTACCGGGCCCTCCGTTTTTTCTGGCGCCAAAGGGATCCCAAAATCCCTTGCCACCTTCTGTAGTGCATAAAGCAAATTACCGCAAACCGGCGAACCCCCCGGCCCAACGCACAAGAAATCATCTAAGTAATGGATCAACGAGTCGACCCCGGATACTCCCCTCGTTACCCACTCAACGAAGCTACTAAACGCCTCGAAGTATGCACAAGAAAGGGAACACCCCATCGGAAGGCACCGATCCACGTAAAAAGCCCCATTCCAAAAACAGCCCAACAGCCGTTGGCTTTCTGGATGAACTGGCAACAACCGGAACGCCGCCTCGATGACGGACCTTCGAAACAAACATACACCTCCCCACGAGCACGATCATCAATACGCACCCGATCGCCATCTTTTTGCGCCTCGGTCTGTACCGACACCGCGACCGCCTCTCTAACCGCCGTCACGGGCCGCGCTTGTAACAATCCCACGTCCCTGGGACCCTCCCAAACTACCGCCGGGGACACTTCCGTGACTACCGGCGCCACCGCCCTATCTAGGCGCCCGACCAGCTCTCTCAAGCAACCCACTAAATCTGCCAGACCCGCGCCATCACGCCCGCCCGCGCCACTACCGGCCACCGATGCAACGCTAGCAACCCCCCCCCGCCGACACCCAACATAAAAATCGCTGGATATGACAATGATGGAGTTATACACTCACCGGGCTGCACAGGCGCTGTGTTCCCGTCAGCCGGACCATCCTGACCTCGACGATACGCGTCCAGTTCACCTTCCTCCAGCTCCTCTCTCGCAGACGACTGGCCATCCCACCGACATCTTCGGAACGGAGATGATGAAGCGCTGACCGATGGGCCGGCAACCTGCCGCCCGACCGCTGGAACCCAGACTTCCGACCGGACCTGCTGCCTCGACGTCGCTGTAGATCTAGGCGTCCGTCTCGATGATCCTGAAGAAGCCTGCCCCCTGGCCGGAACATCACCAGACGGGGCGGCCGTACCTTGTCCTCCGAATCTTCCATCCGATGGGGGAGGGGTGACAGGGAGCCCGGCCTGCGACTCCCTGCATACCGCCGGACCCCGTCGCGGCTTGGGATTCCTGCCAGGACGCAGGGCCTGGGAAGAGGCGGTCCCCCCAGCTGCCTGGCCTGCAGCGTCCGTGATCGGGCTCCCTCTGCGACGCCGTGTCCGCGGGACTGCCTCAGGACTGAGGCGCTCTGGAGGTCGGGACCGCCGGGAGGGACGGGTCGACCCGGCCTGAGTCGCCGTCACCCCCGGCAACGCTCTCTGCCTGCTCCGATCAGGAGCGGTTGTTGCCGACTCCCCCCCCCGCCGCCATAGTAATGCTAGGAAGGGGGCCGGGGGAGGGGAGCCTGTCCTCTGCAACAGACCCCGAACGCCGGGCCTGACGTGGCGAAACGGCGTCCGGGATCCTAGTTAATGCAGCCACGGTCTCCTCCAGCCATCCGGGGCCGTGGTGCACAGCAGCGGCGAGCAGCCGCTCTAATAATAATGCTTCCAACATAGGGAGTAGCGCGGGCAATGGGGAGCTTGTCTCTCCCTGTGTTACTTCTCCCGCTGCTTCCGGCTCAATGCCGAAAAACAGCGGGAAGCCCAGCAACGGCCCCCTGACTCCTCCTTATCCCTCCTCCACCTCCTCCTCACTCTCCCTCCAACGCTCCCTTACCTATTAACCCTTTCCCTACCAGGGAGGTCATGGAGGCTTCCCCTTAAGCCCTGCAGGCTGCGTCCAGCCTCTTCTGTATAGGTGGTCCAGGATAATAAGGGGGCTAAACTCACCTGTAGGCAGCCACTTACAAGCTGGATGGGAGTTATGAAGGGCCATATTTATTAATAATAATAATGTGCAAACCAGGTTCCCAACATGGTGCCTAAAGATGAGCGAATATCAGTAAATTCATTTAGTTGTGCATTCTATCGAATCAGTGTCCAATTAATTTCAGTCCGAAAAAAAATTGCCGTGAATCGCAAGTGCCTAGGTCGGGGCGCCAGGGCAGTGTTTTACATAATTTGAGTGAGTTAGTCTTAGTCCTTTAATGTTGTTACATCTCTTCCCACTGCTATTGTGTACTGCCATTTTACAGATGAAAAAAAAAGGAAGAGGTGAAAAAGACGAGATAAAAAAAATACCATCTTAACCTGGTCTCCGGCAGTGTCGTGTGCCTGCTGGCCTCCTGAGATGACGTCGTTTTGTCTCATGTGACCGCTGCAGCCTGTGCCACTATGAGAGACCGGAGGAGGTCAGTAAGGATTTTTTATTTTATTTTAGGGGTAGAATCGCAAATGCCCAGATTGCCCTGTCTGACTCTCTGTTGTCTTCTTGGACTGCCTCCAAGTTGGATACAGTCCTATACCTATGAATGTATCTCCCCAATAGCAGTGGGAAGAGATGTAATGACATTAAAGGACTAAGACTAACTCACTCAAATGATGTAAAACACTGCCATGGCACCCGACCCGTGTTTCGCTACAGTTTAGTCAGGAGGCATGTCTGAGTAGGTTTTCATCTGAGCATTAAATGTATATTACCATCCAATGGTGAATCACGTATAGAGACATGTGACTTGTATAATAAAGAACGCTGGGTCATTGATCCAATGGCGCATGCTCTGAGCATTGGTCACCAGCAATATCAGAACTTCCACCCGCTGAGTGGAAGGACGCGAATGCGCAAGACCATCACCATAAAGACGCATCTCCTATGGTGAACGGTATCACATCTGCGTCATCCCTCTTGTGGATGGGACAAAATTTCTTGGAACCCCAGGCTGGGCATGCGCACCACAGAACCTGGGCTGCCATACCTCTCCATAAGTGATATCCTAGCCTAATCCCGTAGTTTATATCTTACAGTACATGCCCTCCCTCATGGACCCACTAAATATATGATATGGTCCTTAATAGCTGCAGAAAACATCATATTATTCCCCTTCATTTCAAAATCAGTGGTTCACTATGCTTAAAAAGAAGAACCCTCTGCAGATGTCATGTAGAGTACAAGATGGAGACAACTGGAAGTTCAGGGGCCCTAAACGTTTCCTGATATAGCCCAGATATGTCTGCAGGCAGCCCTTATTACTTCAAGGGCCCTATAGCAGCCTCATAGTCTGTTTTTGTGGTATGTATGCCCTTATTTTAATCATAACTTTTTCTACTAAACATTGCCCTTTAAATTATTATCACCAATGTACTTTTCCGAAAACCATGGAACCAAGTTTTATCCCAAAATGTATCCAATATGTTTTTATTGTGTTTCCCTGCAAATATGGCCACTTCTAAATATTTGTTGGGCACAGAAAATACTTTACAGATCAAGAGCATTTTCTGTACAAAAAACATCCTGCCAGTGCCAGAGCCATATGTTTCCAAGGTGATAAGCTTTTAATTTTTTTGCAGAAGACTTCTGAAATGGAGCATACATAGATTAATCCTCCCTGGAGAAGCTGCTTCTTTGAGTAATTTCCGTACGTTTAAATGAAATAATTAGTCTGTTGTATTTTCAGTGTTTTTTTTATTACTCTGCTCGGATCAAACCCAGGATAGAACGAGGGAGATGTGAGGGTTTACTTTTTAGGACTCTGAAGCATCATCACTACTAGAAAAACAGATGAAACTCCGAGGATTAGAGCAGAGAGCCAAAGACAGTGCATCATGTTGACGTCTTCTACCAAAGATTGGGGAAAGAAGTATATAAATCCATTCACACATGACAGTTTATGCTTGGCGCTATTGCGCCTACTGTTATGTGCTACCTCAGAGCATGAGAGCTGTGATGGTGACGAAATAGTCATACCTAACAGCTACATACGTAATTTATTTGATACCACAGCGGTCCCAAGGAACACCTCAAGAATTGTTTGAGTTTCACCAGGGGGCAGGTTGCTGATTTCTAAAGCCAGCTAATTTCTGAAGAGGGCTACGTAAATGTTGTTAAAAAATTACCTAGTGGTATCCTCATAGGCTATAATGGATTCGGTTAACGGATACATCATAAAAAGTTATTGAAAAGCTCATGACGTGTCCGTTTAACAGATTCTATAGAGTGGCATCAGTCACCCTTAGGCTATCATGTTAAAAAAAATTATACATTTACATATACAGATTTTTATTGGACGCCGTGGAATGGAATATTATAATCTACTACGCTGTTGCATACCTTTTTATGCCGCATATATAAACATAAACAAAAAACGTGATGTTAACCGGGCCTTAGAGAAATAAAGAAGAGGTATAAAAGTTTTTGAAAAAGTCAATGGATACAGTCAGAAAGGGCAGCCAAATAGTGAACTATATAGAAAAAATAGGGAGGATGGAAGCAAAACAAAATGTATACAAAAAAAAACCTAATGCCCAAAATCTAATAACTTAGTAGTGATATTGCTCTGCTCAAGAGTGGAGATGTGCAACCTGTGCAATGTGCTGCCCAGTATTTATGAGGTCCCCTGACACCTGTAAAGCAGTTTCCTACTGTCTTGCATGTAAGGGACTAAGCTGATGACAATAGCTCACAAATATTGGTGGATTGGAGACATAAGGGGTTCTATATAATGAGCTATTGGAGAACAAATCTTTGCTCCTTTCCTGACAAGCAGGTCAGAAATCTATTTATATTGGCTGCTCTGCAATGAACAGAGGATCACAATGCAGAGACCTGTTTGCGGTAGAGTGACTGAGCATGCGTGTCCTCCACCACTCAGCTCATAGCAAATATTTATGAATAATTGACTAATTTTAACAACAATTAGCATTATTTTTACAGTTTAGAAATGCTCTTTTTGCTCATTTACATAGGGGAATTATCATGACCCATGCTCACAATTTCTGTAAATGGGCCTCAACATGAAGGTTGAACTAACCGTTCAAGCATTAGGGCCTACAGCATTAAAGCCATTCATTAAAATTTAAGTGAATCTCTAAAAAAATGCAAACAAAAAAACAAAACAAAAAGAAACACATTATATAAATGCTTATTAACGTCACTGTATTAAACTTTACTCAAGTGTTTTATAAGTATGGTGTATGGTAAGGCCATTTTTAACCAGGGAACCACACAGTTGTCAGTTGGGGAAATAAAAATTACATAAATGTCTTGTGCATATGACTCAGGAACTTAGTATGTTGATTAGCATGAACAGGCGGCATAGACAAGGATTCCTGTGTCCAGCAGGATATTATAACATGGTCAAATCTATACAGGCCTATTTTTCGGAGAGTCATCATGCAGAACAGGGGAAAAGGTTTGGACCTAACCATAATAGTAATTATTGAGAAACCACTGGGATATAAACTGCCCAGTTCCCACTGGCGTGGATAGGAACAGCCAAGGAACATTCTACCATTAAAGGTTGGTTACAGGTGCCACAAATGTTATCTCTGTTCTTTAACCAGTGAATAGTAATAGGGGGTCTGGTACAATGGGGAACGTCTCAGGAGTTGAGAACAGTAAAGTGCATTGATACATGGCAGATAAGCCGTAAAATACATAGTTCCGGCTAGTCCCAGGGTTTAAAGCATACCTGTAATTTCAAGTGACTTTTCAGAATAATCTGTCATGTGTGTGTGTGCATGAGGAATAACACTATTTCTGGCCATTATATGACTTGAAAATGGCATTTTTCACCAGTTTTCACAAGCTCAGCTTCAGAAGTTGTTATGATGTCTCCCATACACAGCACCCACGGAGAAGAGATGATTCTGCTCCCCTTTCTCTCTGTAGCACACACACAGAAGTAGCAGCAACATGGAGGACAATACAGCAGTACTGAGCAGTGTAGCTGTGAATCCAGCACTGGGGTGAGACACAACACTTACTAGAAGCAGCACCAGCAGCGTTTCTGTATGGCTTTCTCCTCTGTCTCCCTCCAGCAGCCGCCATGCCCCCCAGCTCTCTATGGACTTCTATGGGCAACCTGATTCCTCAATGAACTGATAATTTGTCTTGATAATCCGTCTTGTCTCTCCAGACTAATTTTAACAGTGAATTGAAAGTGAATGATGAGTGCAGGATGGGGGAGGGGAAGAAGTGCCTCATAAGTGGAGAAGGAGGCTTTTCTCTCTAATAAAGTTTATTACAAAGTTTACTATTCGCTTGTACTATTGACTTATGCAGAGTGCAAAAAGTATAAGTCTAATAAACAGTGTTATGAAAATATCCAAATCCGTCTCTGAATCACTGGACTGGTGTAACATGAATATTCACACATACAGTATCACAATTGAGAACGGAGCAGTGTGGAACATATGGAAATGTATCACTGTTTACCATATATGCGATATAAGAATATCACACGAGTAAGATTGTTGCAGACAAAGTTTTACTAACATTACAACAAATGTATCAATTCTAACATAATTTGGGGAGTCAGTTTTGTATTCATATATTCACCAATTAGTGAATCAGCAACCAGGTACGTTTTTATTATTTCGCTTCACATCACTCCTTCCGTCTCTTTGGAATCCAAAATGTTAAGAAATGCCCACATTATATTCTAGATAGATTTCTGCATCATATTCTATGTCCTACTAACAAACCAAATAGTACCTCTCCAATCTCTCTTTAAGGACTCATGCACACTTCCGTTGACCGTCGTACAGCCGTTAATGATGGATCCTATAGGACCTGTCCTATTTTTGACGGAACAGCCACGCGGTTCCGTAAACACAACGGAAGTGTGGAACTGCCAGAGGATCCTCCGTTGGGCCCTGGTTTGATACAATAATGGTCCCCACCCAGAAAAAGGGCACAAGTGGTCCAACAGAAGACAACCCTGTTTTACGTTAACTTGGGAGCCAATCACTTGCCACTTTTTAGATTATATATTGATGATGTGCCCTAAAATGATAACATCAGCATTTACAATGCAGCTAAGGGCTCATTCAGACGATTGCATATGTAGTCCGTGTGACGGCCGTTAAAACAACGGCCGTCAAACGGACTCATGTACTTCAATGGGGCCGTTCACACAACTGTTATTTCGACGTGTGAAGGGTCCGTGAAAAAATAGGACATGTCCTATTTTTTTGCGCTTCACGCATCCCTCCATAAACTCTAGTCTATGGGGGATTCGTGGTAATGCGTCCCACAGGGGTGCAGCACAGGTGCGCCTCAGACGTGAAAAACTGCAGTTTTTCACGTCCGAGGTTTGCTACGTTCATCTGAATGTTGCCTTAAAGTTGAAGTGTAAATGTTCTGTAAAGCTGGAGGGTGGGTCATCAAAATAATTTTCTCTGGAGGAACCCCGGTTAGACACTGGTTCATCTTTTGAATGGCAATCATGTAACATTCAGTGCTATCTTCAGTCTAGCTCCACTGTGTCTCTCATCACTGTTCTCTGGTTACAACCCAAACTGACCTTCACTTTCCTGATGAACTTTTTCTCTTCTCTACTTATGTCATCTCTTTAAATTCTCATCTTTAAGATTCCTCCTGTGCATCTCCACTCCATCCTCCTCTATTCTGCGAACCTCACCTAAAAACCTCCTCCAATACCCTAACATCTTGTCTCGTCCCCAATCCCTTTGGATTCCTTTAGGACTTCTCTCCAACTATATTTTATCACTACTATGTTTGAAACACGATAATGGACTTGATTAATTGAGAGCACAAAAAGACTAAAACACTACCATTTGCAGTATGGAGTGTATTTATTGCACAACATTGGAGAATGGCAACTGCAATGAACCCGCCCTATAATCCAATGCCAAGGCAGTACAGGAACTGTGAACTCAAAATGTAGAAAACTTAAAGCTAGTTCCTAGGTGGGAAACACCACAACAGGCGGAGGTAGCAGTGACATAAGTCAAAGGTTTCCCGTTCCCAGTAGCAGCAACAAGACTATAAGGACCTGACCTTAGCAAGAGGTCCTGAAATATTGACTTGCAGATCTTTCGTTTGGGACACTACTATCACTTTTGAAAACAGCCTCATTGTCCTCCTACACATGGGTAGGAATTAAATAGAGAACAAGTGTGCTCAGCCTACTCACATCCTCTTTCCCTTCTTCCCCAATGCATGCTACCATTCTCTTGCCGGCGTCAGAATGTCTACCAAGCCTTTAGGACCACCCGTTTCCTTGAGATATTTCTAGCTTCTAGAAATAATCTTATGTTCATTAGTATTTATCACATCCTAAAAAAAAGTCTGGCAGATAGTGGCACACGGTAAGCAAGGAGCGCCCTATAGCAAAATCCAAATGGCTAGCTTGCGTTGACAGCCACACTGTATTGTTAAAAGATACCTGCAGTCCAGTAGATTTTCAGACAAAGACACCAGCAAGTGCCCAGCGTGCAGCACCCCTCAACTATGCTCCAGTTTCAGAATCATGAAATTACACTTAGGAGATGAACAGTTGGAGGTCAACACCAACCTAATATGCATGACCTCAGTGGTGTAAATATAAGAGAGGGGGCCATGTAGCAAGTATTTAAATGAGCTCCACATTA